>NC_081559.1:106859040-106874886 GCF_022355385.1 Mustela nigripes
TCATGTGTCTGTTGGCCATCTGGATGTCTTCTTTGCAGAAATGTCTGCTCATGTCCTCTGCCCATTTCTTGATTGGATTATTTGTTCTTTGGGTGTTGAGTTTGCTAAGTTCTTTATAGATTCTGGACACTAGTCCTTTATCTGATATGTCATTTGCAAATATCTTCTCCCATTCTGTCAGTTGTCTTTTGATTTTGTTAACTGTTTCCTTTGCTATGCAAAAGCTTTTGATCTTGAACAACGCCAAGGGCAAGGGAAGCAAAGGCAAAAATGAACTATTGGGATTTCATCAAGATTAAATTTGTTAATTTTAGAAACTGATCTGTAAGTTTCCAGGTCTCTAAAATGACAAAATATATAGTCATTGAGACAAAACCTTTAAACTATCTTTTATTTTTACCTCCCTTTCAATGCACCAAGCAACGATGATTCTTAAGTGATATATATACCTCAATTTTCTTACCTTTTCTCCATTCCAGTTGCCATTGTTTTAGTTCAGGCCTTCATTATCACTTTACTATTTCCATAGGCCTTACTTGGTTCTCCCTGTCCTTTTCCCTCACTGCTCGGTAGTGCTTGCTGTGGACATGCACACATAACATGCTCCATTTTCTATACTGAAACCAGAACAAACTTTCCAGAATACAAACTGGGGAGACTTTCTTGCCTAGAGCAATGTTTCTCAGCTTTTTAAGCTTCTGAACTAAAAGCACAAACGTAGCAGGACCATTTTTTAATGTCTAATTTTAAAAAAATACAATAGGGGTGCCTGGGTGGCTCAGTGGGTTAAGCCTCTGCCTTCGGTTCAGGTCATGATCTCAGGGTCCTGGGATCAAGTCCCGCATCAGGCTCCCTGCTTAGCAGGGAGCTTCCCCCTCTATCTCTGCCTGCTGCTCTGCCTTACTTGTGACCTCTCTCTCTGTGTCAAATAAATAAATAAAATCTTTTAAAAAAATACACCAAATATAAGGACTAGAAAGAAATCCAAACATATTCTACAGCTTCATTCTTTGTAATGTTGTGTAAGAGCTGTGCTTCATATTCCTCTTACAAAGACTCACCGGTATATAGGCACCTGGGTGGCTCAGTTGGTTAAGTGTCTGCCACCTGCTATCAGTTCAAGTCCTGATTCTGGGGGTCAGGGATTGAGCCCTGCTCAGTGGGGAGCCTACTTCTTCCTCTGCCCCTCGCCTTGCTCATGCTTTCTATGTCTCTCAATTACAAATAAATAAGTAAAATCTTAAAAAGAAAAAAAAAAAGACTCACCAGTATAATGGACCAGACAGCATGATCCTTGGCACATTGTGCTTAAGAACTGCTATTGAATGCATTAAAGGAAAAAAAAAAAAAAAGATGATAAAACTTAGAAAGAGTACTGGGTCTAGTCTTAGAGCACAAGTAATGCATAAACAGAATAGCTCTTGGTACAGAATTATATTAAGAACCCTGAAATGCTGATGAAGAAATAGTGTTAAAACCATCTGGATGGGAAAAGTCTGAAATATATAATAAAGTGTACAAAAATGTCATTTTTCAAATGTAATGACTGCAACTGGAAAGGGTGAGCTTGAATTTAAAGTAGAAAGAGTGACAGCAAGTGAAGGAATGAACACATATCTAGACATGTGCCAACCACTGGGTTAAATATTTTACATAAATTGTCTTTTTTTTGTTCTCATAAAAAGCCTATGTACACTTATTATCCCCATTATACACAGAGAAGACTGAGATTAAATAACATCCCAAAGGACATATAATTAGTAAGCTGCAGAGTCAGAATCTGAATTCAGACTGGGCTGGAATCCAATGTCTGGGCTCTTTCCAAATATACTACAGTCTCTAACTGGTCCAGAAAGAAAACGCACACACATACACACACATACAGAGCCAGATTATGATCTTGAAAGACAACTGCTTCTGTCTCTGGGCTGTCATTATTTTTTCATCTAAAGACCAATAACGATCAATATTTGTTCACATTATCATTACATGTTTATCCCATCCACTCATAAATGGTTGGCGTTGACCTCATTGGGTTGTGCTGTCAGCCAACTGGCTAGTTTCCAACCCAAGCCTATCTTTTTAATCAGGCCTTTTCCCTCGATTCCAATGAGCAAATTGATGATACAGAGATGTTAGTGTTTCCTTTAGAAACTGTGCCTATGCCTATTAAAAACAAAGAGGTTTTTATAAATATCTAAGGATTGATTGATCTGCCCTTTAAAATCAGGGTTTCCAGAGAACCAGAATTTTCATTGTAATTTAGAACTACTTGATGCAAGAACTTGAGTAGCTATTGGAAGTTTAGCTTCATTATATTCAAAGAAAGAATAGGTATCTCTGTAGAAGACCACAGCTCCAGAACAGAAATTCTCAGCTCTGATTAACACTGAATTGGCAGAAACACTATCTTTATAATTCTTCAGTTGTCTCCATTCTTTCATCTTAATACTCCATGCATAATCCTTTAAACAATTCACTTTTAAAAGTAAAAAGACATAATCTGTACTTTTAATTCTTTAAACCTGTGATCTTATTTTCCCATTTTCATAATCTTCTTCCTTCTATATATCCCATTCATTCATTTTTTTAGCTTTGCTTAAAAAAAATAAATCCCAAACCTGACTGACACTGTACTTTGCAATGATGTGTGTGTATGTGCATGTTGCGAGTTGTGTGTAATGCTGAGAATTGTGTTCTATGAGGAGTGTTGATAGTTGCAGATAGGAAGAAAGGAACAAGGGTACATAGAAGCAAAGTTAGATTTGGAATTTAATTTAATAGATAAAATTTAATTATTTCAAATATTGGCTTTTCTTTATCATTTGCTTTTAAAAATAATCTTGTCACGAATCTCAATTTCTTGTATTCCAGCAATTTCCAGTCCTTTTTATTTATGATTCATGTCTTTTTTACCCATCAAAGACTTACTGTCTTCTAACTAATCCAGCTCCTCTATGAATGAGCATTCATAATCTTAAGAGTTTAAAAACTTCAGCGTATTTGTATTTAGGCACCACAAGTGATGCTTTTGGGGGTTATGGTTCTTGGTCTCTGATCAAAGCTAATCTCAACAACAGGTTCCTTACTCCTGACTCTGGTGACTGACTCCAGTTTCTGAGTCTTTGACCAGCCTGTGACCCCTTCAATGATGCTCTGACCTTATGGTCAACTGAGACCTCATATATGCACACAACTCTCTCTTTGTTCCTTCATTTTTGTGATGTCACCTCTGGAAGCCAAATTTAAGGCTCACATACTATTAGGTCTTGGTGAGAGAAACATGGGGTTCACAACTGTTGATTGAATGAGGATAGACACAAGTGGTAAACTGACAAGGTGGTTACCAAAAGTGTCACATGGTGTTCAAAAAGCCTGATATGGGATTAAGTAGTGGACAAACGAAAGGGAAAAAAAAATTGAGTACAAATCTGAGAGACCTTTCTTTCAACTGTTTATTCAACACATATTTATTGAACATATATGTAGTACTGGACATTAAGTGCTGGAGTAGAATAATATCCTTGCTCTACCAGGAGCTTTGTATGCTTTAATCACCCCACAATTAGTATATATATCCTGTGACTCACACATGAAGGAATTAGGATACATTTCTTCAGTTAGGGGCACTTGGGTGGCTCAGCTGGTTAAGCATCTGCCTTCAGGTTAGGTCATGATCCCAGGGTCCTGAGATGAGCCCCACACCGAGCTCCCTACTTAGCGGGAAGCCTGTTTCTCCCTCTCCCACTCCCCCTGCTTGTGTTCCCTCTCTTGCTGTGTCTCTGTCAAATAAATAAATAAATTCTTAAAAAAAATTTCTTCAGTTTATATTAAGTCATTGATAAATTATATTTAAGGTTAGAATAGAAAAATAAGATAGTCAATATTCCTAACCTGAGAATCAAAAAAAAAAAAAAAAAAATCCATTAGTGGAGGTCTGGGGGTGAAATGGAGTAGTATGTGAAGAAAACAACTTAGAAAAACATATTTTTAGGCATATTTTGAGTTTAGGCTAATTATGTAACAGTCATGTGGGCACATTCTGAAAATCCAAGAAGGGCCAAACTCACACAAGACAGTCAAATGGAAGACTCACCCATGTCCATCTAGGAGACATTCCTGCTGTCATTTTTAGGGATTGGAAGTCAATTTTCAAATAGGCCATATGCAAAGAATCATACCAACCTTGGTTCAAAGCCCAGCATAGATATTGACTAGAGTGTGAAATGGATTACAACCCTTGTAGCTGCCTCAACCACACAGTACAAATGATGGTTTTCCTCTTGCTGACAACCTAGACAGACAGCTGTGCAAGACAGACAGCTCCCACTGCTTTGCTGTTATACTTGGTCGTTTATTTATGATGTAGTCCTAGTAAGCCATTTGTTTTTTTTAATTTAATTTTATTTTTTAGTGTTCCAAGATGCATTGTTCATGCACCACACCCAGTGCTCCGTGCAATATGTACCCTCCTTAATAGCCACCACCAGGCTCACATAGCCCCCGCACCCCTCCCCTCGCAAACCCTCAGTTTATTTCTCAGAGTCCACAGTCTCTCATGGTTCGTCTCCCCCTCCGATTTCCTCCAATTCACTTTTCCTTTCCTTCCCCTAATGTCCTCCATGTTATTCCTGATGCTCCACAAGTAAGTGAAACCAAATAATAATTGACTCTCTGCTTTACTTATTTCACTTAGCATAATCTCCTCCAGTCCCATCCATGTTGATACAAAAGATGGGTATTCATCCTTTCTGATGGAGGCATAATATTCCCTAATATATATGGATAATATCTTCTTTATCCATTCTTCTGTTGAAGGGCATCTTGGTTCTTTCCATAGTTTGGCGACTGTGGCCATTGCTGCTATGAACATTGGGGTACAGATGGGCCTTTTTTTCACTACCTCTGTATCTTTAGAGTAAATACCCAGTAGTACAATTGCAGGGTCATAGAGTAGCTCTATTTTTAATTTCTTAAGGAATCTTCACAGTTTTCCAAAGTGGCTGCACCAACTTGCATTCCCACCAACAATGTAAGAGGGTTCCTCTTTCTCCACATCCTCTCCAATACTTGTTGTTTACTATCTCAGCAAACCACTTATAATTGAAAGACAGTACCTCCATACCAAATCTAACACAAGATTGTGAATAGAATTGCTTTTAAAGCTGGAAAAATACCCGAGAGCTCTCTTGTCAATCCCTGGACAGGACTAGCCTTTCTTCTAGAAACTCTTGCAGCCTGCTGCACCCCATCCATCACCAATCACCAGCACAACATAGCAAGTGAAGTGCCCATCTCCACCATGTTTGAGGAATTTGCTTTAATTGCCTTTATTAGTTTTGAGGCCCGACAGACCCTCAGATGTCTAGAATGTGCTCAGTTAAGGCTTGTTGATTGAACAAATGAGTGATAACCCTTGCAATTTACATTTGAGGAATCTGAAATACAGAGAGGTAAAACTGGAAATATCGAAGGTAGAAGAGTGCCCAGGATTCCTGGATCCCAAATTAAAGTTTTTTTTACATGGAATTTTTCATAAACATAAAGAGCTTCTTAAAAATACATGTGGATTATCGTTCAATGCAAAGTAGATGCTTGGTTTCTTGAGTTCAGGGTCTTTGCCTTTGACTTTAATTTTGTCTTCCTACAACAAAGAGCACAACCATGTTTATTCAGCAGGTAGTCAAAAGGCAGAGACTATATTAAGTTGGAGATGGATGTCAGGAGAGAGAAGGTTTAAATTTCTTTTCATCTATCTAAACTTCTTCTATTTTAGAGAGCCATGTTTCTTGTTCTGTTCATTATAAAGCAATTTATCTTTTAGGATTTCATGGTGGAAAATGGGGACAGGGTTAGGTTTAAGAGTAATATTAGAGTATTTATTTTTGTTGTTTACTAAGTGAAATTATAGGTAACAAGGGGAAAAATAAATGAAGCTAAAAGCACGAGTTGTCACTTCTAAGCACCATTGTAGGCACTACACAAAATATGTGCTTTATGTCTTTTAAACAAAGTAGGCCATTAAGTGTGAAACGCTAAGAGGAATTTTATCTCACCTATAAATACAAGTGAATCTTTTAAGCTCCAAATCCCCATATACAGACAATTTACTGTGGTAATCAAGATGATACTCACAATTTGACTTCTGGGCCATCTGTTACTCTATTGGTATTTTAATAATAATGAATAAAAATATATGTTGGTAACAAAACGTGTTACTTAAAGTAGAATCATCTTAAAGAGTCCATGATAATTTTTAAAAAGCTGTGTAAATATCATATTTACTCAGAATTCTCTTGTTTGCCTTTACCTTTTAATTAGCGTGATAGAAGACCTTTAGTATGTAACCGTACATACATACTAAGGAACAAATAATCCCCACTTCTTCAGACTGAAAATATCAAACAAAATGCTTAACTTGAGGAGCCACACATATATTCATAAGGAAACATATCACTTTTGTTTATCTGTTCTTTTTTTTTAATCCTTCCTTTATGTTTTCTTTTCTTCTTGATGTTAAAGTTGTTGAACTGAAAAGACAAGAAAAAATAGAGAAGACATTCAAATTCTTTTGAAAATCCTATGCTATTCTTTACTGTTTTTTTCTGTTATCCAGAAGATGCAACTCTGGCCTTCCTTTTGCACAAAGAAAGTTATTCTTTAAACGAATGTTATAGAACACAATATAATAATGATCGCTGGACTTACGCAGATGTAGCAGGTAACTTTGAGCTAGCAGTCACCATTTATGAGTAAGGAGACCTGAGCTTTTGTCTAGGTTAGTCCATCAGTGAACTGAATAATCCTTAACAGCCTTGTCATCTCTCCAATTCCTGAAGTCCTCATTTGTAAAGTGAAGGGCTTGAATTTCACCACTTCATAGGTTCCTTGGGTTTTGGTATCCTCTTAGTCTATGAATGTAGGGCTAAGTCACTTACAGATAAGAATAGTGTTGTTCAGCAGTTACTGATTGGAAAGAGTTGAGTAACTTTCCATCATACACATAAGCATGGATTTTTATCTGCCTGGGCATCGGGTAGAGTAGAAAGTGACCTTAATGTCGTAAAGGAAAAAGGTAAAGATGGAAATGAAATCATCTGCTGAGGAAAATGAATTAACAAATCAAACATGAGTAAGGGTTTACATTTTTTAATAATATCTTTTTAACTTTATTTCCTTTTTGCAAAAAAATATTTTTTAAAGATTTACTTATTTATTTGAGAGAGAGCATGTGAGCAAGTGTGGGAGGGGAAGAGGGAGAGAGAATATCAAGCAGCCTTGTCACTAGGCATGGAGCCCAACGTGGGGCTCAATCTCAGGACCCTGAGATTAGAACCTGAGCCAAAACCAAGAGTCTGACACTGAAACAACTGAGCCACTCAGGCACCCCTGTAAAAAAATCTTTTAAAGATAAGCCCCATCCATGGGATTTTTCAGAGTTTTGTTTTAAAAATATTCTACTATGCCAATGCATCAATTAAGTGTGAAAAATGATATTCTAGTAAAATTATGAAGGTCTATCTCAGGTTGTGTGTTCTCTTCAAAGTCTGACTTTAGTCCTTTGCTATATTTTCCCCAAACTTCAAACATCTCTTTGCCCACCTGGGTTTATTCACCCTCTCCTCTCTCCTCATGTAAATACAGATAAACATCCACCATACTTTTGGAGGAACTGACTGATAGATTTAGCAGTGTGCAGACACACTGTCAGAAAGCAGAGATGTGAGTGGTGCCTAAAATGTAATGACAACACGGGTTTGCTTATTTAAAGCCTGCAGGAATGGTGGAGCAGATGGTGCTTTGTTTCTTTCTTTCCCATCCATGTGTTTGGTGTGATGTTGGCCCAGGCTCCGCAAGGCTGCCGATCCACAGAGATCCGGGAGGACTGCCCTGTGCAATGTTGTTCTCACTCTCTGGTGACTGTTTAACACCCTCTTTCCCCCTCCATTTCATATTCTCCTTCTCATCTGGCCCTTTGTCAACGTTTAGTGCAAAAGAGTTATTGGTGACATCAATTATTGAGCAGGTATTGTGACATACAATGTCTCAGAAATAAAATTGTTGAAATGGTTGTTTTTGATTACTGCAAATATTACAGACAATTCATATAGTGCTTCCTGATTTCATTCTATGCTTTATCCTTTAAAGGGTGTTTCTCCCATATTTTCCCATATCTTCTCTTTCTGTTTGTTCTAAGATGGTGCTCTGGCTAGATATGTCAGAGATGACTCTCTTGATTTTGCAGACAAAGAAGTTGATGTTTTAGTATATTTGAATTTATTAACTGGAGTCATCAAATCAAGAGAAGAAACCAAACTAGAATGACAAACTCTTAGCTCTAGCCTTCCTGATAATTTCCACTATCCCCGACTGCCCCAAATCATGTATTAAAACATATATACACTGTTCTCATGTATGCTAGATCATTTCTCTTCTGCTTTAAGAATAGGACACATGTCTAAAAATAATACACACTTTTGGAATTAGAATGGCTACATGGAAAAATTCTTAATTCCCAGTGACCAGGGTTAATTTGATTAGAGGCCTGGTCTATTCTCAATTTAGGTGAAATAAAGGAGGCAAAAGGAGCTATGTACTGGCTGTGGAGGAGAGGTCTTTCTTCCTTTCTGATTTGAAATTTTCCCATTATTTTCATTTTTAAGAATAGAACAAAATTTCAGCCATGTTCTCTAAAAGTCACTTTTGCAATGCACAAGGTCTATGATGAGAGGAATCCTGAACAATCTCCTCTGGACCTTCCCTTTAGCAAAGAGTGTTTATGATAAAGGTTGCTAATCTTCCAAGTGTAAACACTGACCCCACAAACTGAGATACAAGGAAGGTACAATTCAGAAGAGGAAATGGCCATTGGGGAAAATGGCAGTTGGGGTCACAAGGCCAGGAAGCTTTGGAAGCTAACCTCTCCTTGAGGCCAGCAGTTTGTGAAAGAGGAGACTGCATATGGCTGGAGGAGACAGAGCAGATCAGTTGCCTGGATGTCTAAATAGTTGGGTCCCCATTTGGCTTGGGTGTAACCTTGGTGAAATACGCTTAAACTTTCTCATCAGTTTTATCTATCATCCATCTATCTATCTATCTATCTATCTATCTATCTATTATCATTTACTCTTTCTATTTACAATGGTCACTGAGCTCTGTGAGGTCTAAGATTCAATTTTACTCAACTCTCTCTCTAATGCTTGCTCAAGTTCAAGAATAAAGTATGTCCTTATAAATATTTTTTGGACTGAATTAAATTGAAATGGTTAAATCACTTCTATTCCTACTTTAAGGGAAACATGGGGTTGGGGCACAAAACTCAAACATGTCATTGTCAACATATTGAAAAATCCTAAGGACCCAATAAAAATGGTAACATGGCATTGTACATGCTGTATGTTTAAGGAATACTTAAATGCATAAATGTATAAACATGGCACTTTAAAAAATCTTCAATTTGCTTGTGGAAGTGGGTGTCAGAAGGGTTCTTAGCTATTGAGAAGTAGTGAGAGGAGTGTTACCTGAAATTGGAGGATGGTTTAACTACAGTTGCAGACAAGTGTGGCTCATAGCATAGCTGTGAAGTATGATGTTGTGTGGTATTTGATGTGTGCATGTGTACGGGTGTACTGTATTTCCGTGGGGGGTCAGTTCCACTGAATTCAGTTTCCTGTATTTACCTAATGTTTTCTGATAATGAGATAAGTATAGGCAAATGTAAGATTTGCATCACATCAAAATTGTTTGCTAATATATAAATAGTGTAACCAATCTGCGCTTCTAAATTAACATATTGGAAGTGTGTATGCACCTCCCTGCACCTGCATCTTGTGCCTGGAATAAAGCAGCCCTGAGTTCTGCTTTCTATTTGCAGAATGACCAGAACTGCAGAGGTATCCTTGCTGTGATTTTTATGTCATTCCTCCTTAGTGAAGATCTGGCTCTGTTTTGTGTTTGTCAAGTACCTCAAAATATTTTTCAAACATTTGTGTTTGGGGAAAAACTCAAAATACACTTTGCCAGTTGATTTTTTTTTTAACACATTTAACAAACAAAAATTTAATCCTTATGTTTCTCATTAATTTTCCTGGAGTTAGATGAAATAGTCCTCTCTAAGAATTTTCTAGATAAACAAACACTCCTATCCAATGTACATTTAAAAAAAAAAAAAAAGACTCGCTTTTTTTGAGAACCTTTACTACACGAAGTTTCCCTTCAAATTAAATGACATAAAGTCATGTTTGAATGAGTATGTCTAGATTCGATGGCATCATTTTGCAGTGTTCTGAAAAGCCAATTGTGTACAGAATGGAAAAATAGGGAAAACATGTTGGTACTGTTGTGGGAACTAATTCTGTCCTTTCTCCCTCCCTTCCTCCCTTCCTTTCTCCCACGACCACCCATTTCTCCCAACAAACCTTTATTGAAGGCTTACTATGTATCAGATTATTTGCTAAGTCCTGCAAAGTGTGTGCCATTTAGTGTAAAATGCAAACAAATGAATGATCACAGAACATTTATACAGCCAGTTTGCTCTTTGGAGAACAGGGTCCTCTGCACAAGATTGCATGGTCAATCTGGAAGAACAGGTCTGTGTTGCCAAGATCACATCTCCCCATGGTCCCACCCTGTTCCACATTTGGACAGCATCAAAAAAAGTTTAGAAAGCCTATCTGTCACATCAGGGTAGGAAGGAAGGGTTGTTTCTGAAGTAAATATCAGACTCAAGGTTGTACAAGTTTGGGGGCTATTCTCCTTCACTTTGTGGATAGAAAGAAATTAATTATTAGAATTAGTCTTTCATTTTCCAAACATTTTCGCACAGCTAGGAATGAGACATTCTAAATCATTCTATCCATCTAGATACATCTATGGCAGGACTCCTCAGGGATTGAAGATGTGAGAGCAAGTAAACAATTTTATCTTCCCTTCAGTAGTCCCCTTCCTTCTAGAATAAGCTCAATAGCCATAACTTGAGGCTTTGTTCAAGTGGTTGATTAAAGGAGCAGATGATAGACAAATCAGTGAGATTTCTGGCCACAGCATTTTCTGGTGTTGTGACCTTGGAGAAACTTCTTAAAATCTCTGAAAGTCAATGTCTCCAACTGTGAATGAAATTTTTACCTGTGTTTCAAGACTGTGAGGAGTCAATGAAATAGCACATGGAAATGAGTCATACTGTCCTTGTTCAGAGCAGTAGTTAGTAAATGATAATGGCTAATGCCATCAATCCTCTCTTGACAGGCTATATCTTGCTAATGGAATTTGCTTGCTTTCTTTCTTATCTTTATAGACAACTGTGATGACCCATTAGCATCCCTGCTCTCTCCAATGGCTTTTTCCAGTTCCTCAGACCTCACGGGTACTCACAGCCCAGCTCAACTCAACCGAAGAGTTGGTGAGTAAGGTGACTGAAACGCTAAAGGCAAGTGCTGAATAAGCACAATGTGAGGAAATGGAAGACAGAGAGCAGTTTCCTTCACTGGGATCATGTCCAAGAGCATTTTCAGAAGAAGAACGGGAAGAGAGGGTTAAGGTGGAATTAAACCCTGTTTCTCTGTGCATAATAGATAACAAACTATGCCAGTTCTATCTCCCCAACCCACACTATTCTTAATTATTATGAGAGGCCTTGGTGAAATTAAGGGTTTTTTTTAATAGCTTTCTTTTTATATTTCATATATCTAACATAAAGAGCTACCAAAATATATTATTACTGAAGCATGTTTATAATAAACATGATTTAAATCTACTGATATAGTCCCTTCAATAACTTCAAATTTTAGAATAAAATGAATGTCACTAATTTAAAAAATATGTAGTACTACTAAATAAAAGCAAAAAAATGCAAATAACTTGCAAGCTTACCAGCTAGAGATAACTGTGGTTATGTGTTGGGTGTGTATCTTTACCATGTATGATGGAAGTAATAGTAGGAAACACTTAACTGATCTCTAAGGCGAAATGTCTTTAACATAATGTTGGGTATCTACATAGATATATTTTAGTCAGATTTGGTTAATTTTTATGATATATATGTTCATTTAAATACACACACATATAGCTATGTAATTGATTTTTTTAATTTTTAAAGATTGTTAAAATTTATTTTTTTATTTTTTAAAGATTATTAACATCTTGGTAATATTTATATGTTTTTATCTCACTAGAGAACATTATAAACTCTCAAGTTGAGAAAAAATGTACATGCAACTTCAAGAGGTATTCTGATCTGTTAGAGTTCATATTAATTATTCCTAATTATATCTTCTCATTGATAATATGAGGCATATCATATTAGTAAAATTTCAAATATTGGCCCATATTTGCTTTCTCGAATAAGTTATAATTGGTGATTGTGTTTGTTATGGATATAATGTGCAGAATGATTTAACTTGTCAAATTTTATTGTTTTAACTTGTTGACATTTTAATTTATAATTTTGAATTTTCATTATTCATAAGAATGATTTGTAGTTTTTGTTTGTGTATTTGGTATCTCTTTTGTACTATATTTTATAGGTATTCTGTTATAATGGGATCAGTAATTTATGTTAGCAAGTTATATGGTCTAGTTAAGGAAGGAGTTTAAGGGAGCTCCTGGGTGGCTCAGGTAGTTAAGCCTCTACCTTCGGCTCTGGTCATATTTTAAGGATCCTGGGATCGAGCCCCACATCAGGCTCTTTGCTCGGTCAGGAGCCTGCTTCCCCCTCTCTCTCTGCTTGCTTCTCTGCCTACTTGTGATCTCTCTCTCTTTCTCTCTCTATCAAATAAATAAGTAAATAATATTTAAAAATTAAAAAAAAAAGAAAGGAGTTTTAAGAATACTGTAAGAGCCTCTTAACTAAGAAAACAAATCGAGGGTTGTTGGAGGGGAGGTGGGTGTGGATGGGGTAACTGGATGAGGGGCATTAAGAAGGGCATGTAATGTAAGGTGTTATATGCAACCGCTGAATCACTAAATTCTACCCCTAAAACTGATAATACACTACATGTTAATTAAATTGAATTTAAATTAAAAAAGTAAATAAATTTTAAAACAGAATTCCATTCTATTTTTTTTTAAGATTTTATTTATTTGACAGAGAGAGATCACAAGTAGGCAGGCAGAGAGAGAGAGAAGGTGGTTCCCTATTGAGCAGAGAGCCCAATGTGGGGCTTGATCCCAAGACCCTGAGATCATGACATGAGCTGAAAACAGAGGCTCAACCCACTGAGCCACTCAGGTTCCCCAAGTATGCTATTCTAAAGGAAAAAAAGAATAAATAACCAATGACCCAGCAGGAAAATATTAATAACAATTGTGTACTAACAAGAATTTCATAAAGCATTTCACCTATATTAAGGTATTTTTTTCTTCAGAAAGATACTGTAAGATAAGTAGTATTACCTTATAATTTCAGATAGGGTTCCTGAGGCTCAGAAAAGTTGTATAACTTGCTTAAAATCACACAGTTACAAAGGGGAGATGCTTTGATTCAAATCCAAGTCATTCAAAACATAGGTTTAGCTCCTAATCACCCCATGAGCTAATTGGCTCACTAACAAAGGTTTAAAAGGGCTATATTAGTGCAATTGCCGGGTCATAGGGTAGGTCTATTTTTAATTTTTTGAGGAATCTCCACACTGTTTTCCGAAGTGGCTGCGCTGCACCAACTTGCATTCTCACCAACGATATAAGAGGGTTTCTCCACATCCTCTCCAGCATTTGTTGTTTCCTGCCTTGTTATTCTTTGCCTTTCTAACTGGTGTAAGGGGGCATCTCAATGTGGCTTTGATCTGAATTTCCCTGATGGCTAATTATGATGAACTGGAGGAGAGTATGCTAAGTGAAATAAGTCAAGCAGAGAGAATTAATTATCATATGATTTCACTTACTTGTGGAACATGAGGAATAACATGGAGGACATGAGGAGAAGGAAAGGAAAAGTGAATTAAGGGAAATCAGAGGGGGAGATGAACCATGAGAGACCGTGGACTCTGAGAAACAAACTGAGGGTTCATAAGGAGAGGGGGTGGGGGATGGGTGAGCCTGGTAGTGGGTATTAAGGAGGGTATATATTGCATGGAGCACTGGGTGTTGTACATAAATGATGAATCTTGGAACACCCATCAAAAACTAATGAGGTATTTTATGGTGACTAACATAACACAATAAAAAAAATGTAAAAAAATAATATTAGAGGGGCACCTGGGTGGCTAAGTGGGTTAAAGCCTCTGCCTTCAGTTCAGGTCATGATCCCAGGATCCTGGAATCGAGTCCCACATCAGGCTTAGTGAGGAGCCAGCCCCCTCCTCTCTCTCTGCCTGCCTCTCTGCCTACTTGTGATCTCTGTCTGTCAAATAAATAAATAATTTTTTTTAAAGGAACTTATTTAGTTTAAAAAAATATGTTAGAAGGAGACTTGGAAACAAATTATCCAGAGTTCGAATGCTGTCTCCTGCATTTACTTACAAGCTCTGTGATCACATGTCACCTCTCTGCTCTTGACCTTAGTTCTTTATCTGTAAAGTGGAATGCTTGCCTTGACACATTATATGCACATTGAGGAAGACTTTCACATTCAAAAGATACTTCTCCCTGCAGGGTAGAGAGCTGGAGGGGAGTACGGAGGTCTACTTGCCAGTTCATGAGGCAACACAGCTCAGAAGATCTTATATATGTTTCGAATGGGACATCCAGGGCCAGAGTTTGTCCCAATCTCATCCAACTCTGCAGTGGCAAAAAGTCATTACTGCCTAGTAGCACCTGGGCAGTTTCTGGGGAAGCTGTGAGTCTGATCATATGCCAGCTTGTCCCCTAGTGAACAGATATTGACCTAGCACAGTTCTCTCTCCTCCAGTTTATTATAACGATCCTATTCACTTATCACTAGATTTATTAACAATAGATTTTTGTTTAGTTTGGAAATGTTAGTATGGTAATGACTTTTTTCTCCTGTAACAACCATTGCCCTCAGGGGGAATTTAACACAGCTTCAAGGAGAGGTTCAATCACTGGTTCTCATCCACGAGCTATATATTTGAATCACCTGGATAGGTTTATAAGTAACACTGCCTGAGCTCGTTCCTCAGATATTCTGAATTAATTGTCAGAAATGGGGCCCAAAGGTGGATATTGATGAAGTAAATAAACACAAGATTTCCAGTTGATTCTAAAATATAAGAGTTCCAAACTGATAAGTTGAATGAATTTACAAAGAACAAAATTTTTTCTATTAATATTTATTGAGCACCTACTATGCACTAAGCACTCTGTTAGAACTGTAGCACATAGTGGTAAAAACAGGCACAAATCCTATTTATAAAGAGTTTACATGGATAATGTAAATTAGCATATAAGTAATTAATAGCTACCATTTTTGTTAGTGATAATATTGATGTCATTATCCTTATATATAACATAAATAATATGCATGCATACATATATATATATATAAATAGGATAGAGAGCCAATATAGATGCATACAGTTATATACACACAAACACACACTCACTCACACACATATACACCGAGTCAGATATAGAGAAAGAGATGAATATATGCAAATGCAAGGTTGGAGATGCACGCACACAGAACCCCATGTATTAAGATATATATATGCATATATGCATATACACAAATATAGTAATATGTATGTGTACATATGCACACACATATACTACTTATACAGAATATATAAATATATAGCATGCATTATAATAAAATATAAGTTATGTTAATATTATTAAGAATAGATTGTTGTCATGAATTTTCTAAATATAGAAATCTGAAAGTTGAGAAAATTAATTTTTGTTTAGTTTGGAAATGTTAGTATGGTAATGACTTTTTTCTCCTGTAACAAC
>NC_081559.1:106874896-107014718 GCF_022355385.1 Mustela nigripes
AGACTTACATGCTGTCTGTCCACTGAAAAAGCCTGGAAGTATTATATATCTTTATCTAATGAACACTCCTTTCTTCATTCCTTTCTTTAAAACTTCTCTTTCATTTTAAAAGAGGAAACACATCAAATACGCCCAGAAATGCAAATTGTTCTGCGTGGTTTGAAACCAGGATACATTCAGGCATACTGGAGATTTCAAAGAACATCTTGGTTTTAATTTGAATTCTCTATATATGTTTTATTAATTAATTCATTCATTCATTCATTTTTTAAAGATTTTATTTATTTGAGAGAGAGAGAGAGAGCATGAGGGGTGGGGGTAGGCAAAGAGAGAAGAAGAAGCAGGCTCCCTGCTGAGCAGAGAGCCAGAAACAGGGCTTGATCCCAGGACGCCAAGATCATGGCCTGAGTCGAAGGCAGACACTTAACTGACTGAGTCACCCAGGTGCCCCAATTTCTGAATTTTTTTTTCTTAACATACTCCAGTCATTCATTTGCTTATTCATTCATTCATTCACTTATCACCGTATTTCATGAATTCCTTCTACCCTGCCTCATTCAGACTTTTATATGTTTATGAAGAATCTTCCCAGGAGGCCACCCAAGATGAAATCCAGGTTGTAAAAATCTTGACTTCCATGAAGCTATGTCTCTCTCATATGGAGTGTGCTCAGCAACGTTCTCACAGCTATTCCCTGTTGAGCTATTTCCCAAAGAGCAACTTTTCTGCAAGTCCTGAGCACCATTTAAAACTGCCTACTCCAGGCAACCACATACACCTTTGGCATACACTGAACATAGTAATGAGAACGACTTTACCTCTCTTGTGTGCTCAGAACTCAAGCACGCATATCTCTGACCTATACACAGGGGCAAATGCTGCCCTGCTGTTAAGTTTGTCGCATCGGAAGCAGGGATCCATTCAAAAGTTCAAAAGAAGACTATAGGAAAGTGCGCTGATGAGTACTCTCAGACCCTGAGTGAAGCAGATGTCATGAGTTCTGTCAGTGACAAAGGAATCTTTCCGAGAAAAAACATGCCCTTGGAAACAACCTTTGCCCTGAGGTACTGCGGTGGAAGCCAAAATCTGGGCAACACACCAAATGGGGAGGTAGCCTGGGTGGTGAGTGCCCGCTGCAATAGTGTTGACATGCTCTCTCTCCTCTAGGGAAGGGATTTGCCAAATAGAGCTTTTGTTCTCTCCCTCCACACATCCTTCAGCCCTCTCTCATCCATACACAGAGAAAGAAAAAGAAAAAAAGAGAGAGAGAGAGAGAACTAATTGCTTAAAAAAAAACTGACAAAATATATTAAGCGGGAGGTCAGATCACTATTAGGTTACCAAGTCAAGCTATACAATTGTAGCTTAGGAGGCATCTAACTTTGTCCAGTGTGATTTATTTTGTGGCAAGAAAGCTTTTGATCTGGGCTTTAAAGTCAGCTGGGCTTGAAGAAGCCCTTCCTGTCAGCAGAAAGTGCAGTGTTGGGGGCGCGGCGGGAAACTGCTCAGCTGTGGCTTCGACCTGATCCAGAGTGAGAAGGTTTTAAGTTACTTTATATGATTAAAAGGCAAATAAGAACAGACATCTCTGGCCCCGTGAGAGGAGGGGTTCGTATTTTTCTTTCCCTATCGCTCTTCCCCTCATACACAGTTTTGCAAACAATTACCTTTACCATTTATCCCTTGAAATTTTAATCTCTCTTCCTCACTTGACATATTTTTGAGATGCTTGCCTGTGTAAGTTGAGATGGTTTGTTTCTAGCATGACAATTTTGTTGCCATGGAGAATCTGATTTTTTATGTCAAGGCCTTTTTAACTTCCTGGGCTCGTGGACCAGTGAAAAGGCTCAAAACCCTTGCCCCCATTTAGCACAGATTCCATACACACCTTTTATTTTCTCCTTGGGCAACACTGGTTGCAAAAACCTAAGGACCCCTGAAGGTCTTTGGAAGTTGGTTTTCGGTTTGGTGTCACTGGTCCTTCTATAAGGAGAAATGGATTCAGAGCAATTCAGGCATCAGTGATATCAGCTATCTGGGGACTTGTTCCAGATAGCTAGGTGACAATCCTGAGGATCCAATTTCACAGGCAGCACCATGACACCTACTTGCAAATGACAGCACCAGTCTCCCAGCTGAATTGATCGAGCCAGACGTGATACGGATATCATCTAATCTGTTTAAAAATACAGTGAGATGGGCAGAACTCTGTCGCTGCATTTCTTCTCCTCCACTTGAAGGGTTCTTCCCTTCTTTTCAGTTTTCCTTTTTTTTTTTTTTAATCCTGCTCTCACTGCCCCCACCCCCAGCATGACCAGAGTCAAGTTCTGTGCTTTCCTTTGTGACATTATGCTCTCCTCAATATTTGAAATAAGTGTGGACTCTTTCTGTGGATCCTGGGGCATCACCTGGGAGCTTGTTAGAAATGCAGAATCTGAGCCTCCGCCCCCAAACATCTGATCAGAACCTGTGCTTTAGCCAGAGTTGCATTTACACAGACTTCTGATCATATGCCTCTTCAATTCTTAAACTCTATGCCTCTTTCAGCTCAGGATCTTAGAGGTGGGTGCTGGGGGATGGGAGGAAATCAAAGTTATCCAAGTTATTATTAATAAGAAACCATGCTCGAAACCAAGAAGTAGAAACTTAAGCTCTATTTGTGTCATCATATTGGTACTCTAAGATAGTTGGTATCATTCACATTTTTAAGAATGAGGAAATAGACTCAGAGAGGTTAAGTCACTGATTTTTAGGATAGGCAGCTAATTGCTCAGAATTGAATTTAATTCTGTCTATCCCTAGTTAACTAACATCTTTATCCATGTTGATTTGAGATCTTAATCTGGGTAAAGGTGGGGTTAGCGTAACATTCACCCCTTTCAGGTCATTTTGGCATTTCAGATAGTATTGCCAGTGTTTTAACCACGAAGACTGGATTTTCAGGCACCAAGAGAGAAAGAGAGATATGGACACCTGTGCCTTCTCCATGCCCCTGAAATCACACTATGGCCTAATAGACCTGTGGGCAAAATTAACTTTGACCTAGATATTTAAACAATGCTGTAGGCCTCTTCTCTGGCTAAGACAGCAATAGATCATTGAGAGATACAGAATAGAAATCTTCTGGTATTTAACAGGAGCCTTGGAACCCTGTTTCAATGTAGACAAATTGAATGTGATGACCTTCTCTCTAATCAGCCAGGATAACTGCAAAACACAATGATTTTAAGAGAAGGAGAACCTTGAACACTTTTGCTCCCTAATAATACAATTCTTAAGAGCTTCTAAACATCAACATTCAGCAAATTGAGAGTAATAGATAAACCCACATAATTGACGCTTTACTTTTGCTTCTGATAGCCAGTCACTTCCTTTGAAATGCCAAGCTGAGATTATTTCTAAGTAGCACTCTGTAAAATGCCAGCTCAAGCAATCGCCTATCTGATACCACTAATACTTTGCAAAGAGACAAGGTCTTCAGTTTGCCAGTTTACTGAATTTAACTTAAAGCATTGTAACTTAAAAATACAGTAATGCAACTAAGAGCAGGGTAATTAATGACATACATTTGTCTAGTGGTGACAGTTTACCACTGTATTTGCAATGAAGGTCACACACAGATGGAAGTAAGTTGTATTTGAATAGCATATTGTATGGTGGATATTTTTGCTTTGTTTAACCTGGAATAGTTAGATAGAGTCCACTCAATTCCTTTGTTTAAAATCTATCTAGAAACTTTTCACTTAAGACATTGTAGAAATGGGATTCCTGGGTGGCTCAGTTGACCTGCTTTGACTCAGGTCATGATCCCAGGGTCCTGGGATCAAGTCTTGCATCAAGCTTCTTGCTCAGCAAGGAGCCTGCTTCTCCCTCTGCCTGCCCCTCCTCCTGGTTGTGCTTTTACTCTCTCTGACAAACAAATAAATAAAATCTTAAAAAAAAAACAAAAAAAGACATTGTCTAAATGCCATTAAAAAGATGAGCTAAGGGTAATTGAATCCACCATATGGAGTGAAAATGGTAACATATAACCAACCTCAAGAAACCAGAAAACAAGAGTAAATATAAACAAGCAGTTCATCTTTCTCCAGGATTCCTGTTTGGATGCTCCACATTCTGTGGTGGTGACTTTCCTGGGGCCCCTTTTGAGAATCTCAAACTACACTTCTCTTAGACTTGTCTATGCAATCATTTACTGACACTTGTATCTGGACTTTATTTTGCTAATCAATGTACATGTTTGATAAAAGTCCAGATTTTATAAGAGAATCCATCTAATTTGTTTGCTAAGGACTTGCTTCTAATCAATCCCTCCCACAAAATATTCAGAGCAATTGGTATTATCCCTGAGATATCTCTGTTAGGGTAAATTTTGTGCAGGTAATGGAAAACAGAAAAACTCACTAGCTTGGAAGAAAAACCTCAGTAATGTGAAAAAATATTAAGTAATCGAAGTTAGGTGCACGGAGATTGAGAAGTGTCCGTACTTTTGTTTCTTGAACAGCACGGTAGTTGCAAAGGTGTTCCCCTTGGAGTAGTTTATTAAGCTAAATATTGGGTTTGTGAGGTTTTTCTGTATCTGTGTTTTATTCTACTTAAAAAAAGAATACATATTACCTTACATCAAAGGAAATCCTCAGTGAGCACCGGGCACCAGGGCTGGTGGATTCAGTTCAGCAATGCCATCCTCACAGCCCACATCCTTCTCCAGCTAATAATACACCCACCCGCACCTCAGCCAGATTCAACAACATTCTGGGAAACAGAAAGCATGGAGTCTAATGCTTGCTTTTAAGCCATCAAATTCAGTTCTTCAGAACAGCGGCATGCTGAATATCACCTCAGAACTTGTTAACAAAAATGTAGATTGTCTGGACTTAACCCAGACCTGCTGGACCAGGAACTCTGGCAGTGGGACCTAAGAATCTCGGTTTTTCCAAGCCCCTCGACTGGTTCTGATGTGCTCAGGTTTGAGAACCATGGAGTAGAGCTGTGAGACACTTACAGGACCCAAGTCTGCCCAACCACTCAGCTTTCACATCACCAGCAGTTCTTCTCTGTCCATTTAGCCATAATCTGATCATATGTCCACTTCCTTGACCCAATCACTGTCAAGGGTGGTGGAATTACCTTCACTGGCTTTAGACTAATAATCTGATACAGAGTAAGAGAATAGTTAATGAGGTTTCTTCTCTCTCCTGTGTGTGTGTGTGTGTGTGTCTATCTTGAGCTGTATCTCCATGATTTTGGAGGGTTACACAGCACATATTCCAGCCAAAGGAGTAATTTTCTAATGGGTTGAACTGATGCCATAATTAGTTTCTGGAACCCAAAATGAAGCTTTTGAAGTAACAATTAAATACACTTGTATTTAACCATTTGGGGGCCTATGTCATAAAAGGTGTGAGTAGACAAATATTATCTTGGTCCTTGATTCTTGCTAGAGTGGACACTGAACTATATTATTTTTATAGAAGTAAAGAAATTACTTGCCCAAAGTCAGAGTCAAAAGTAACTCTTTCAACTCAAGCACCAGACTTAGACTGGGCACTGTCTTTCAAACAAAACTGCCCCAGGAATTCAAGATAAATGTAATATGTGAACTGTGCAAAAAGTATGCTGTTCATGGAGAGAGAAGCTTTACATGGTAATGCCAACAATATGAGATTTGTAGGTTTAAATGACTTTTGATTCCATGGCTCTGTTTTCCCTTCAAAAATCTTGGGAGTGTCATTTTTTTTCTCTATATGCCTAAAAATAGGAAGAGTGTCTTCTCTTGCTCCTTAATCGTTTATATTGCTTTACTCATGGATGGAATTCAATAATTATATATCCATTAAATGAGGAATAAATAATCCACTAAAAGCATCCCCAGGCCTGAGTACCGATGCATAGTTAAGTTGTATTGATCTGACAAATTAAATAGAACTCAGCTTCCACCAGTTTATAAGAGAAATTCTAGAGCAGTACTAGCCAATAGAAAGTTCTGCAAGAATGGAATATTCTTTGTGCTATCTAAAAAGGTAGCCAGTAGCTACACGTGGCTATGGAAATGTGGCTAAGGCTACTTCAGAACCAAAAGGTTAAGACAAGCTAATTCAAATTTAAAGTTAGTAGCTGCCACATTGAACAGCATAGTTCTGAAGTCTTTTCACATTTTATATACACGACCTTCTCACCTGAGTGTTTTTATGTGTATGTGAATCAATCCTTGGCCTACAAGGGGCATAAATGTGAGATATCCTCCTCGGGACTGACCTCCAAAATTTCCAAGCCCCAAATGCCCTCCTGCTGATTTCTCTCACTTCCTGTATAATTTTGAACTGTGACATGCTCAGCCTGATGTACTTTTTTGATCAATGAGGTCCTTAATGGCTACACTCTTCACAAGGGAAGTACTCACTGTAGGACACCACGGCTATCTGAGTAATGAGCACTAGAACCCTTCAGAGTAAAACACAGCTCTCTCTGATCAACACAGTCACATAGGTTTGTGCACAAGTGTACACACTATAGCAAGGGCTGTTGGAGCCCATATCTCACGGACCTCATCACTTCCAGTACAAGGACATCTTAGAAGCTGGCCTGTCATGGAACTTCTGATTCAAATTATTTGTGGGGGAGTGATTTCTGGAGACAGGTTGTGAGGGTTAGGAGAGGGGAAAGCTAGCAAGAAACATGGTCTCAACTGAAGCCTTGCTTTCTTCTAATGCCAGGAGGAAGTTCTGGACCACAGATTGCACCACAAGTATCAGCCACATCTTGAGACAAGGGGATTGACTTTAGGAACTGTGTAGCAGTTCATCACTGGCTGAGATGAGAACCAGGAAGTGGCAGCTTCCTGGGCAAGCGTGCTTCTGTTTGGCTAATGGAGAAGGGGACAGACAATTCTAGTTGTCAGCCTGCATCTACAGTTGGGGGATGGATCCATAAGCTAAGGAAGACCACAGAAGAACACTTAGAATACCTTAGGATCTCCCCCCAACATTACCACTTTCAACCCCTACACCTACACCTTCTTTACTCTGCCTGAAGTCTCTCTCTCTCCCTGCCGTTATTTTCAAGCACTATGGGACTCAGTTGTTATATTTATGATTTATGATAACACACTCTGGTAATAGAACCCTAAGTTGTATCCTGCACTGATGGGATTAAGCTCATCCATAAGAAGGCTCGCTTGCTGATGTGCCAAGGATTGGCTCTCCTTCCTTCCCTGTCTCAGCTCCATCTGCCTAACCCAAATTCCTGGGGTCATTTTCCAAAGAAACTATTGACACTCCAATCCATGCTTCATAATTGACTTCTGGGGAACCTAGCAAAGTCACACACAAAGAGCCACTGTTGCCCCAACATTACTCTTGAGGCAGCCTCAGGTATGACTGGATCTGAATCGGACCCAGACTCTCCCCTCCCTTTCATGAGTCTCCTCTTATAAACTCCTTTGGTCTTCTCTGCAAATTGGCCTCAATAGGTCCACTTCAGGTTTTTGTTTTGTTTCGTTTTAAGATTTTACTTATTATTTATTCGACAGACAGAGACAGCAGGAGAGAGCACAAGCAGGGGGAGCAGTAGGCAGAGAGAGAAGCAGGCTCCCCACTGAGCAGGGAGCCCAATGTGAGGCTCCATCTTAGAACCCTGGGATCATGACCTGAGCTGAAAGCAGACACCTAACTACTGAGCCACCTAGGCGCCCCACACATCAGGTTTTCCTACAGGTTTTATCTGTTTTGAAACCCACAGGGTGTTTGGCCAGGTTCCCACTTTCTTTATCCTCAGGGAGTCCTGGCCAGGGCTGGCCTGAAACGCCCAGGTCCTACCATACCTGCCCAGCAGAAGGATGATGATGCCCAGGCTTCCAGAAAACATCCCACCAGCCTCAGAAATCCCTGCTCAGCCATAGGTCCTGCTATAAATGGATGATAACAACTCTGTACATGGAGGTATAGGAAGCCCTCCTGAGTGCTTTGTGCAAGTCTGTGAATGTTATCACTCTTACCCATACTGTATAACATTAAATATTTATGGAACAGTGTCTCTGCTTTTCTCATTGCCATCTCTAGGTAGTTTTGTCCCTGAAAAATCTTGAACCTTTGCTTATATGGGCATGAAATATTTAATAATTAATGATGCAACTAATAATTTAAGCTCACCTCCCAGTCATTGGTGACAATGTACCTGTACCTTTTGAGACTCTTGTGTAAATCTGGGGGAAGGCACGAGCCTAAGAAACCTATTCCCTGCAGAAATTATTTTAGGGCTTTTAAAAGTGGCTATGTGCTTCAAACGAGTAGGTATGAAAATGCTGTGTGTATGCGTGTGTATGTGATGATTCTAGTTCCTGTTGGTCTTGTACTAAATGGACTCTTTTTGAATAATAGTTGTAAAATTTTGCTGAGCAGAGGGCTGTATATAATCCATCTTGTGCCCATTTCCAGTGTATGACACCAATGAACTCTCATTTCCTTTTCTGAGTTAGAAGTGGAGATAAGTGTAGAAACCGAGGAATTTCTCCATTTTCTACCAGTTATTCTGTTTCATGCTTAGAGCCTCCCTAGCTTGTGAAGTGAGGAATAAGCATCATGGTATAAAGGCTGAGGAGGTTGCTGCTGCGAGTCAGAAGATGTTTCTCTTTTCCTAGTTTAAATCTTCTTTAGAATTCTCCATAAGGATCATTTCTAAGGCTGAAGACCCTGGTCCCTGTTGGAACCTCAGGTAGGGATGAAGCATCGGAAGGACTGGGTTGGAGAACAGTCTCTCACCACCATTAGCTGGTTGACCCTCCGAGGCTGCTTTATTCTTTCATAAATGGAATTAAAAATACATTGCTGATCTGTGAATCACCAGGTCCTGTACCACTGGGGATAAAAATACATGTTTATAAAAAATAAAAAATTATATTAAAAAAAATACATTGCTGATTGCTGTGGGAATCAGGTAAGATATTCTAAACAAAATCGGGAATGTGAATTATGTTTCTCATGAGAATTGCTATTTTGGAAAAGAAAAAGAAGCAGGAGGAAGGTTTTCTGTTCATCCTGTTTGGAGTTGGTATTGCCAAGTGGTTAAGTTTGAGCTCTGGGTCCTGGTTTTGTGGTTTCAAATCCCCTGTTCTGCCACTTACTAGTTGTGTGATCTTGGAAAAGCTGTCCAATCTTTCTGGCCTCAGTATCACCACCTGTAAAATGGGCATAATGATATCTATCATATAAAGCTACTGTGTCGATGATTGAGTCCATGTGTGCCAAGTACACAGGGGGTTGCTGAGCACTTAGCAAGGACCATATGTCAGCTAATGGTGTTTATGAATGAACACTCCAAGGTCGTGCAGGATAGGTGTGATGAGAAGGAACAAAGGGTTAACTGGGAGGGGAAATAACTATTCAAGTAAGAGCTGAGGTGGATATTTCTCAATTCACAGTTTTTCAGATTTCCTTGCCAATTGTTAAGTGTGAGTTTAACTACACATCTGTGTTTGGTGTGGGGACTTGGGGGACAAATGAGACAAGGGTGTCGATCTTTAGATCCAGAGGCAATTCCAGGTAGTTATTTTTTATTATTGCTTCTGATCATCAAAAATAGCATGTTGGATTTAAGCTATTTTGGACCACTATATAGCTAAATAAAGCAATCCTTAATGGTAAAATATTAGAACTGGAATTGTAGAGGTGGTCCCATCCAGTTTTTCCCAAACCATTCAGCATGCCAGGAACAACTTCTTAAAAAATCAAATTCCTAGGTTAGGCCCTGGAATAAGTCATCAAGTAGAAGGCCCAAGAATGTGTACTATCATCTTCACAAACACCTAAAGGTGTTTCTGATGATTGAACCCCTCTGAGAATTTCTCATCCAGTCTAACCTTGAGAGCAGAATAATATCTAGAACCAGGTCTCTTGGCTTTCAGTCCATAATCCCCTTTTCCCACCCTAGTCACATACGGCAAATGTAATGTTCAGGGCTTGGGTTGTGCTAAAATATAACGTAAAAATCATTCAGGATCCCATGTTTGAAAACTATTGGAAAATTCTAGATGATATTAAAATATAAAGTGAAGTTAGTTTTCTTCTAAAATTAAAATCTTCCCTTAACTTTTTATTAGATTCTCTTAAATTCAAACTACAGGGGTTATGGGAGTTGCGGCTCATAGTCATTTATACCTCAGCCACATTTATAGGCAGCACTGCCTTAGTTTACGCCTTTGACGCAGGTATCTGTGTGTACGTTACACCCACTTTAGAGAATAATTCAGAAACAGAAAGCTAGTGTGGGCACAGTATGTGTTTAGAGTAGCTGCAAATAGTATCTTAGGCTTCTCTCATCATTTTGAAAACACAGTTATTGTTTGGTGCAAGGAACAAAATGTTTGCCATAGCAACCATGGCAACCCTGGAGGCCTGGTCTATTAGCTGTAATGCAGGGAACATCTTCAACAGCAGGAAAAGAGTTCTTGGCAATTATCACCCAGACAGTGTCCCTCTGTTTTAAGAGCTTAGGTTGAAGCTTCTGGGTTTGGAACATTTTTAACTCAATGTGTTAATGAAGGTGAACAGCAACAATTCTATTTCAGTTAATTTCAGGGTGATTAATAAGCTACGGATTCTACTGTGGGCAAAAGGGAGATGTGATTTTCTTTAGGCAAATTTGAAGAAACTTTAGCATTATCTCTCTGTCTTTTGTTTAGTCTTGTTTTGGTTTGGTTTGGTTTTCAGTCGGTCTTCTGTGATTTTATGTTTTGCGTGCTGACAGGGAGAGTTCCTTGTCATTTTGTTCTCTCTCTTCCATTCTTAACAAAAATTCTTAACATATATGAGGATGACAATAATTAGAATAAATGAAGAAAAAAATCCTAAAACATGACTAGGAGCTCTGGCTGCTGATAATTGAGGATAAAAGAGGACTAGTTAAGGTCTGAGGATTTTGATTTCAAAAATAGTGATGATCACATAAAAAGTCACAAGTTGTCACCAGCTGTTCAATTGCTGTACATATTCTTTAGGCAATAAACCACATAAATATGAATAATGTGAATCTGCATTTATGTAAGAAAGACATACTGATAATAGAAAATATGTCATAGGCAAAAAGCATAAAAGGATGAAATCACTCATAGTTTCATCACTCAGAAGAAATCATCATACAAATTTCTCTTCGATCATGTTTTAACACATGATATATAGTTTATACAAACTTGGCGTTTTTTCACTTAAGAAGAAAGAGACCCCATGAAATGAGCAGGAGGAGAAATTGAATGGAAATAAAGAATAGGCTCAAAATTGTTTTGGACTTTAAAATTATTTTTTAATGTTTTTGAAATGTAAGTGCTCTTCTTAAGCCTCTCTGTCAGTTGTGAAAAGTTGAGAGAAGGTAGTCAGGGCTGGGAATTGTGGACAATTTAGTAAACACAGAGCTGTTAGACAAAAATGTACTTCCGGATCTGGCAGGTCAGATCTCTGCTCATATGCCTCCTCCCTGTGCCTTTCTTCTGTATTGATTTTCTGGGTGTTTTGGTTTTTTTGTTTGTTTCTTTTTCTGCTGAAAAAAATTTTTTCCTGAAACTTTTTTTTTCCTGCTACATAATAGTCTCAAAGAGCAATGCTTGAATCCCAACTGTCAGGTGTTCCAAACTTGCTGGATCTCAGTTTCCTGAACTATATACTGGCAATTGCGCTATTTATCTTACAGGATATTATGTATGTTTTAAAGTAGGTTGAATTGCAGTATCAAAAAAGTTCTAATCCACAATGTCTTGAGCAACATAGTTGCTTAGTTCTTATTTATATTATTATTTGGGGCAGGTATTCAAGTAGACAGATGCTTTCCTTCATGTGATGATATGGGAAACCAAGATCTTTCCATATTATTGTTTTGTCATCACCTCAGGCCTTGGTGCCAACTGCATCTATCAGTCATAGAAGGAGAAACAAGTGGGGAAGAGACCAGTTGGCTTCTAAGTGGCATGTCTTCCTCCTACTCCTATCTTGGTTAGAGAGAACTTATCTCTGTGACTATAAGTATAAGAGGATGGAGAGCTGAAAATGAAATTAAGCTTCATACCCACCCGAGAAGAAGAGAAATGGATATCAGGGAAATCAGCCATATCTGCCACTGTATCTGTGTCTTGCAGAACACTTAATAAAATACATTCTGTAATAGGTGCTGAGCATGTTCCATCTCTTCCTTTCCCTGCATTTCAGTCTTCTCAGGAAAGTAAAAAAAAAAAAAAAAAATCAAACCAAAGCTTAATAGCAGTTGCTATTAAGAGAGAATCAACACATACCTTGCGGGATGTGCCTATGACTAAAGTAGGGTTCACCTCATGTCCTCCATCTCCTGTGCCTACATGTCTGCTTCCATCAATGACAGGCTGTCTACACCAGGGAGCCAGGGCTCAGAAAAGTTCTCGATTACCAGGAAGAAGTCCCATTGGTTCCTTCGGAGATCATGAGAAAGTTATAAAATCATAACTCAAATGATTTTATTAAATGACAAAGGTTGAAATCAAAAGGGATTTATTGATTAAGTCCTCTAAATTGAAAATGTAATTAACTCACCAACTTGATACGCTGAGCAAGGTACTTCACAGAAGTGTTGTTTCCTTCTCATCCCCACCCATGGCATACACATTCTGCCTTTCCAGGATTCCACTCAGGATTTGGAAGATTTGTTAACTCTTGGGTCAGTAAAAATGATTATTGACCTCATTATTACCATGTGAAACAATTAGAGAAGACTGAGGCCACAAGTCTTCCAACAAGTCTTCCAAAGTTGCAAGAGCTAATATTGATCTTTTGCAGAGTTCCAGTATATCAAATAATGGATTTTTAAGGCCCAGGGTCTTTTGTCCCATGTAAGAATGTTTTTGTGTGTCAAGTATACTGAATCCCGTGTAGATCCAGAAACACGGCACACTGCCT
This sequence comes from Mustela nigripes, assembly GCF_022355385.1. Classification (NCBI taxonomy): domain Eukaryota; kingdom Metazoa; phylum Chordata; class Mammalia; order Carnivora; family Mustelidae; genus Mustela; species Mustela nigripes. The sequence goes on from NC_081559.1 coordinate 106,887,808, forward strand.
CATGTCCCCTGATATTTTGTGCATGCTGTTCCCTTGGGCCTGTTTGATCTCTCCAACGTTTTCTCTCTTTCACCTTATTTGCCTGCAGCATGGTCATACTTGCTTCAGGCTTGCTTCAGCTGTACTGTCTCGTCATCACTATCTCATTTCACTATCTCATTTTCTGTCACCTACAGAGATATTCTGTCCTATGAGCTCCTATTGTACCTTGTGTTTGCCTTTTATAAGGCTTCCTATCACATCAAATTGCACATTTTTGTTTTCATGTCTTTCTTCAGTATCCAGAATGCTCCAGGTGCTCAGAGAACATCAGTTGCATGGATGAGACAGAGTCAAAGATATAGTCAATGATCTTTCATCTTTGTATCCACAGAAAAAATATCTGGGCCTTGGTAGAGGGAGGGATAAAAGAGTGGAGAAAAGAAGGAAGGAAGGAGCTCTCCATTAAGCAAAGGATAGAAAGCATGTTATAAGATTAAGGTTGTAGGAGAATAAAAATAAATAAGTAGTACCGATTGTACTAGGAATCCAAAAAATAGAAACTAATGCCCAAGGAAAGACAGAAAGAATTATGGAAGGGACAGCATGGGCTCGAGATGAATCTTGAACCATGAAAGGGAATAGTGTGGAAGAGGAGAATGGAAATCAGGCCATGCAAGGACGAGCAGGGCGCTTTGGGGGGTAAAGACATCTTAGCGGCACACCATTTCTTTCTCTTTGAGAGCTGAGAGTTGCAGCCATGGGGAATGTTACTACAACTCTCTCTCTGATCTTCTTCCAGGAACTGGCGGTTGGTCCCCAGCAGATTCCAATGCTCAACAGTGGCTCCAGATGGACCTGGGAAACAGAGTGGAGATTACAGCAGTGGCCACGCAGGGAAGATACGGAAGCTCTGACTGGGTGACGAGTTACAGCCTGATGTTCAGTGACACAGGACGCAACTGGAAACAGTACAAGCAAGAAGACAGCATCTGGGTAGGACATCTTTTCTCTTCCAGTGAATGAATCTGAGATATAATAATGGTAACCAGTGAGCATTTCTATCATTTTCCTCTACTCAGATTGTTGGTAGCTTAATAACTGTAGAGTGCCCATTCAGTAATAATTAGATGGTCTATGAGTCCTCCTTCCAGCATGGTTTCAGTTCCAAGGGAAATTAGGATGCCTGTTGGGAAAAAAAAAAAAAAAAAAAGTGTTTTCCTCCTCTTCTGGTAACCTGAGTAACTCGATGAGCAGGTCTCAATTCTTCATCTAAAAAAACAGAAGGATACTTTATGGGTCTGATTTTTAATGAGAATGTATTGATTTATTGAGCATGTATTTATTCACTCACCTGTTCATTATGTATCAAACACTTCACGTATCCTCTAGTGACCCAGCAAGCTCAGTTATATAATGCAATCGACATTGAACAATTTGTAAAATCTCAGCCTGAGAATCTGTAGTCTGGTCTGATGTTATAGCCACTGTGCTCAACAACTTCTATTCAAGATTTGAAAACAATTAAAAGGTTTAAAAAGACAAGACAAATGCAAAATGTAGAATCATTTCGTCATTATAAATAACATCACCTAGGAAGTGAAGGACAGTGTGCTCCAAGTTGTGAAAAAGAAATTTCCTCCCCACCCCAAGGTCTAAACTCTTGACCTTCAGGTATAGTGAAAGGCTGTCCCCAGACTGAGGTTAGAAAGGGAGACAGAGACACTGAGCAAGAGGCATCTGGAGGAGGCTTCAGAAACTGATGCACTAAATGAAATAATGTGTTTCTTTATGTTGCTTACAATTTATGGAAAAAACATCTCCAAATATTTATTTTTTTCTTAATGTATATACTATGTGAAGATGTGGCAGTTGATAGGCTAATCTGTCTTTCTCATATTCTCCCTACTTGTTTCCCCCTTTAAATTAATGCTAAGTATGGTTCCAAATTGCTATTGTCTATGCTTTTCTGTGTTGGCCCTACTTTGGTTGGAAACAGATTTCTTTCTTTTTTTTTTATTTTTTTAATTTATTTGACAGACAGAGATCACAAGTAGGCAGAAAGGCAGGCAGAAAGAGGTGGGGAGGGGGAAGCAGGCTCCCCGCTAAGCAGAGAGCTGGATGTGGGGCTAGATCCCAGGACCCTGAGATCATGACCTGAGCTGAAGGCAGAGGTTTTAACCCACTGAGCCACCCCGGCCGGCGCCCCTGGAAACAGATTTCTATTTTATGTTCATTGCTATTTGATAATTGTCTACTCATCAATATTGCTAATTGAAAATAATAGTGAAGTTAGGATTGAGATTAGTTATGGTAGATTGAATCTTGGGAATACTATTATTATCATGTTTATTCTAGGTTGCCTGTATATTAAGTTGTAACATTTACAAGGAATATGGATTTTTTACATTTTAAAAATTGGGTTTTAAGGGGTACCTGGCTGGCTCAGTCACAATAGCATATGACCCTCGATCTCGGGATTGTGAGTTTGAGACCCACATTGAGGGTAGAAATTACTTAAATAAATAAAACTTAAAAACGTTTTTCTAAATAGGGCTTCAGGAGACCATTCCATTTTTTCACTCAATTTTGAAGCCTCCATAAATTTTTACAGATTTTTTGTTTTCTTTTGTCTTGTTTTTAGTTTGAAATGAAAAATAAGCACACCTTCCATTTTGAAGAACAAATTTAAGGTTTTATTTTGACTTGAAAGAGACAAATAGATGTGGGGTTATTTATTTTCTTTGACATTTTCAATCAAAACTGGTTGTTTTTCAGAATGAATTGAAGTTTTGAATTGAAGTTTGAATTATTTTGTCTAAATATTTTTATTAAGGTATAACTGATATGCAATATCATAGTCATTTCAGGTATATAACATATGATTCAACGTTTGTCTAAATTGCAAAATGGTTATCACAAAAAGTCCAGTTACCATCTGTTACTATACAATACTATTGTCCGTAGGATATTATTGTCTGTATTCTCTATGTCGTACATTACATCCCTATGACTTCTTTATTTCTTAATTGGAAGACTCTACTTTTTGATCTCCCTCACCCATTTTGTTCATACCCCAACTCCCTCCCTTCTGGCAACACCAATCTTTTCTCAGTTCCTAAGAGTCAAGATTTTGTTTGTTTGCTATGTTTTTTAAATTCCACATGGTAAGCATGTGGTATTTGTCGTCGTATAACAGACATATACTACTTAATCTAATACTCTCATGGGCCATCCATGTTATTGCAAATGAGGAGATTTCATCCTTTTTTATAGCTGAGTATTATCTGCGTGCACACACACACACACACACGCAACATCTTCTTTGTCCATTCATCCATTGATGGACACTTAGGCTGTTAGCATACCTTTGCTGTTGTAAATAATGCTGCAATGAACAGAGGGGTGCATATCTTTTTGAATTAACATTTCTGTTTTTTTGGATAGATATCCAGTAGTGGAATTGCAGGACCATATGGTAATTCTATTTTTAATTTCTTTTGAGGCATCTCCATGCTGTTTTCTATAGTGGCTATACCAGTTTGGATTTTCAGCAACAGTTCATGAGGGTCACTTGTTCTCTTGTTTCTTGTCTTTTTGGTAATCACTCTGACAAGTGTAAGTGATAGCTTATTGTGGTTTTGATTTGCATTTCCTTGATGATTAATGTTGTTCATCATCTTTTCATGTGCCTGTTGGCCATCTGTATGTCTTCTTTGGAAAAGTGTCCATTCAGATTTCCTACCCATGTTTTAATCAAATTGTTTTGTTGTTCTCATTGAGTTGTATGAGTTCTCTATATATTTTGGATATTAGCCCTTTGTCAGATATATGATTTCCAAATACCTTCTCCCATTCAGTAGGTTGCTTTTTGGTTTTGTTAATGGTTTCCTTTGCTGTGCAGAAGCTTTTTAGTTTAATGTCCCATTTGTTTATTTTTGCTTTTGTTGCACTGATCCAAAATATATATACAACTGATTTCAAAGAACTTCAAATTCATGTTTTCTTCTAGGATTTTTATGGATTCAGGTCTCACACTCAAGCCTTTAATCTTTTAAATTAATATGTATGTATATTATAAGATAGTCATCTAGTTTCATTCTTTTGCATGTAGCTCTCTAGTTCTCCCAGCACCATTTGCTGAAGACAGTCTTTTCTCCATTGTATATTTTGCCTCTTTGGTCATAAATTAGTTAACCATATATTGTGGTTTAATCTCTGGGCTCTCTATTTTGTCCCACTGATCTATGTGTCCGTTTTTATGCCAGTACTATGCATTACTATAGCTTTGTAGTATGTTTTGAAATCAAGAAGCATGATGCCTCCAGTTTTGCTCCTTCTCAAGATTGTTTTGGCTTTTGGGGTCTTTGTGTTTCCAAAGAAATTTTAGAATTATTTTTCTACACCTATGAAAAATGTCATTGGAATTTTGATAGGGATTTCACTGAATATGTAGACTGCCTTGGGTGGTCTGGACATTTTAACAATAGCAATTCTTCAAATCCATAAGCATGAAATATCTTTCTATTTCTTTCTGTCTTCAATTTCTTTCATCAAGGTCTTACTTTTTTAAGTATATGAGTCTTTCACTTCTTACATTAAATTTATTACTAGGTATTTTGTTCTTTCTGATGCAATTATAAATGGAATATTTTTATTTTTCTTTCTGATACTTTCTTATCAGTGTATAGAATCACAACACATTTTTGCACATAATTGTTATGCCTATGATTTGCAATACTATGTTAAATGAAAATGGGGAAAGCGGACATCCTTAGGAGGAAAAATTTTCAGTTTTACATTGTTGAAAGTGATATTAACTGTGGGTTTGTCACATATGACCTTTATTATGTTGAAGTTCCTTCCCACTATACCTCTTTGCTTAGGGTTTTTCATTAATGGATGTTTAATTTCATCAACTCCTTTTTCTGCATCTATTGAGATGATCATATGATGTCTAGATTTCACTTCTGTTAATGTGGTGTATCACACTGATTTATTTGTAGATGGTGAATCTTGCATCCCTGTGATAAATCCTACTTGGTAATGGTGTATGACTCTTAATGGATTGTTATATTCGGTTTGCTAATATGTTGTTGAGGATTTTTTCATCAATGTTCATTGGGATATTGGCCTGTAATTTTCTTTTATATATCGTCATTGTCCAGTTTTGGTACCAGGGTAATGCTGGCCTCATAAAGTGAGTTTGGAAGCAGTCCCTCCTCTTTACTTTTTTGGAAGTTTGAGAATAGGTATTAACTCTTTAACTGTTTGGTAGAATTAACCAATGAAGCTATCTAGTACTGGACTTCTGTTTGTTGGAACTTTTTGATTGCTTATTAGTAACTGATCTGTTGAGATTTTCTGTTTCTCATGATTCAGTGCTGGATGAAATTCTAGGAATTTAACCATTTCTACTTAGTTGTCCAATTTGTTGGCATACAATTGTTGGTAGTAGGCTTTTGTTTATGTTTTGTTTTTGTTTTTTTGTTTTTTGTTTTATATCGTCCCTTTTATTTCTATGGTATGAGTTGTAACTTCTCCTTCATTTCCAATTTTATTTGAGTCCTCTTTTTTTCTTTCTGTGGTGAGTCTAGCTAAAGGTTTGTCAGTTTTGTTTTTCTTCTTAAAGAATCAGTTTCTAGTTTCATTGATGTTTTCTACTGTTTTGAGGGTTTTGTTTGTTTCTTTGTTGTGTTTTGTTTTTATTTCTCTTATTTCCACTCCAATATTTATCATTTTCCTCTTTCTACTAATTTTGAATTTTTTTCTAATTCCTTTAGATGTCAAGTTGAATTTTTTATTTGAGATTTCTTTGTTTCTTGAGAGAGGCCTTATTGCTATGAACTCCTCCCTTAGAATTGCTGTTGCTGCATCACATAGATTTTGGTATGTCATATTTCTGTTTTCATTTGTCTCTAGATTTTCTTTTCCTCCTTTGATTTTCTTCATGATCCAGTAGTAGTTCACTAACATGTTGTTTAATCTCCATGCATTTGTAGCTTTTCTAGTTTTCTTCTTGTAATTGATCTTTAAAATTTATTTATTTATTTATTTGAGAGAGCTTGCAAGTGAGGGGTTGTGGGGAGGATCAGAGGGAGAGGGACAACAAGCAGACTCCATGCTGAGCATGGAGACTGACTGAAGACTGGATCCCATGACCCTGGGATTATGACCTGAGCTGAAATCAAAAGTAACATGCTTAACCAATGGAACCATCCTGATGCCCCTTAAATTGATTTCTAGTTTCATACCACTGTTGTCAAAAAAGATGTTTGATATGACTTCAGTTTTCTTGAATTTACTGAGATGTTTTTGAGACTTAACATGTGGTATACCCTGGAGAGTATTCCATGTTCTTTTGAGATTGCTGCTTTCAGATGGAATGTTCTAGCTATACCTGTTAAGTCCTTCTGGTCTAATGTGCCATTTAAGACTGGTGTTTCCTTATTGATTTTCTGTGTGAATAATCTATCCATTGATGTAAGTGAAGGATTAAAGTCCCCTACTATTATTATATTGCTGTCAATTTCTACCTTTAAGTCTATTAATATATGCTTTGTATATTTAGTGTTCCTATGCACGGTGCATAGATATTTGTTTTATCTCCTTCTTTTGAGTCTTTTACCCTCATGTACTGCCCTCTTTTTCTTTTATCACAGTCTTTATTCTAAAATCTATTTTGTTTGATGGAGTATAGCTATACCAGCTTTCTTCTGTTTTCCTTTTGCATGGAATGTCTTTTTCATCCCTTACTTTTCAGTCACTATTGCTTTATCTCCTAAACATCTTGTAGCTAGTATATAGAGGCTTGAAACTCACAGAGACTAACCCAAGATCATACTGGGGGTGCTAGAATACAGAACTAAGATTTATTTCTAAATATACATGATTGCAAAACTGTATCTTCTATTTCTCCTTTATTGCACTTGATTAGTTTTAAAGTTTCACGAAATTGATTTACTTCTCTTACTTTAAATGTAAACTTTATTTGGACCCACTGTTAAGCCCTTTTGTTGCTAAAGTATGAGTGAGAACACAGTAATAACATAGAACTGTTTATATAGCAAATGGATGGGGCTCAAACTGAAACTGCATGGCCATCAAACAGACTGAGTATTTTACCAAATACTTCATAGACATACGTAAAATCTGACTTGTGGTTAATATTCATTATTATTTCCACAAGATTATGTTGCTGGATGAATAGATTATCTTGAGAAATTTTATTTATTCATTTTAATTTTTATTTTAAATTTAAAATTAGAAGGGAGATTATAGATTTACCAGAATTAACCCTGATAAAAAAGATGAGAACAATGGCCAAACGAGATTTTTTTTTCGTTTAAGATTTTACTTATTTATTTGACAGAGAGAGTGATCACAAGTAGGCAGAGAGGCAGGCAGAGTGGGGGAAGCAGGCTCCCTGCTGAGCAGAGAGCCCGACACAGGGCTCGATCCGAGATCATGACCTGAGCCAAAGGCAGAGGCTTAACCCACTGAGCCACCCAGGCACCCCCAAAGAGATTTTTATAAAACTCTTTAAGTTGTTCTATTTAACTTTTCATTAAAAAAATCAATACTTAAAAACATCAGTATCAAGTACTGAATTAATTAGGGATGATGTATCTTGGAAGTAGAGAATCTGTTGAATGATACTTTCATGTGGTCTTTTGAAGATCTTCAATTTTCGATAATATGGAGTTTGTAATGCTTTTTAAAATTGAGTTAGCAAACAATACAACTTAGGACATGCTGTGGTTGAGATATCAACTTACCAGTACTCCAGAGATTTATTTTATTTTATAAAGTTCATTCAGAGTAACAATCCTGAAATATATCTATCTATACAATGTACAATATCAAATATTCATGCCCTAAAAATTCAATTTGAAGACTCTCTGATCTGGCACTGAATGGAATGTTCATAAATGAGGTCGCCAAGCAGCTGCTTAGAGATGAATCATGATTTATGAACAGGCCAGAGTTCTCCACTTCACTAAATAATCAGGTGTGACTTTGTGACAATTTTAGAACCTTAGCAGATTTAAAATCTTTTTCAGGTTGTCTTGAGACACTCCACGAAAATACAAATATAAGATTCTAACTCTGAGCAGCAACATTTGCCTATGTTTGGTAAGGTGGATAAATATATTTGGAACAAAAAAACCTCTAATTAAATCTACACAGACCAGAGTCCCGTTACCAGTCATTTGGAAACATAGGCCTATAGAAACACTTACTGTCACAAATAAATGCATGAATTACCGCTTCAGTTTTGAGTCCCTCCTGTATGTGTTCGAACCCTTAATGAATCTGCCTATGTTTCCCACATACAGCATGTAAGTGTTCTAAAAACGCATTGCCCTCTTTGTGTTTTGACACTTTCCTTTTTTTTTTTCTGATATTTTTCGCTCTGAAATTTCAAAGACAGCCACTTGTGCTTGTGTTTTAATATATGGTCTCCTATTTTTAGATCACTTTATCCACATGGCTCATGTTTGAGTACAAGTCAGTTAGGATCCTTTCTTCTCACCTAAGAGAATGTCTCCATCTTTGGATCTATTATAAAATTTCTGGGAAATTTTCACTTTCTTTTTCTTGAGGTCTTTTGTTCCCCCCACCATGTTTCCGGGCAAATCAGCTGTGCCACGTGCATTAGCTATGGGTGCAAAAGCCTTATATGATGATTAAATAATATTATATGTTTCATTTCAATATCCTTTAAAAAAAAAAGATTTTATTTATTTATTTGGCAGACTGAGAGAGATCACAAGTAGGCAGAGAGGCAGGCAGAGAGAGAGGGGGGAAGCACGCTCCCTGCTGAGCAGAGAGCCCGATGCGGGACTCGATCCCAGGGCCCTGAGATCATGACCTGAGCTGAAGGCAGAGGCTTAACCCACTGAGCTACCCAGGCTCCCCTCAATATCCTTTTCTGATGACAATTTCTACACCCATGCTGGCTATAGAAGCGTATCAGCATATTCCAGCCAATGGGCTCACAAGTATTTAATAAGTTCTTACTAGGACAGGACAAGAAGCAAGTGCAAGTATCTTCAACCCGTAAGGTAGGCTCTGCCAGTCCATGCTAAAAGCTCATTTCACTCATCTGGAAGTTAATTTCCACTGTCATAGCTCCCAGATTCCACCACCCTTCACCACATTTCTTGAATATAAAAGAAGATATATATCACAATTCTGTTACCTTTTTGCATCCAAGAACTTCACCCGCAGAACCCCACAGTGTAAAAAAGACAAAATCAGGGGCGCCTGGGTGACTCAGTGGGTTGGGGCCTCTACCTTTGGCTCAGGTCATGATCCCTGGGTCCTTGGATAGAGCCCTACATCAGGCTCTCTGCTCAGCTGGGAGCCTGATTCCTCCTCTCTCTCTCTGCCTGCCTCTCTGCCTACTTGTGATGTCTGCCAAATAAATAAATAAATAAATAAATCTTAAAAAAAAAAAAAAAAGACAAAATCAAAGTCCTCAAAGTCATCTTACCCCTGGTCTCCAGGCCCCCATCTCAACCATGTTTGGTTTATAAATAAAATTCTTTTTTATTGAGGCATATTGGATTAAATATTTGCCTTTTCTGACCGCTTTACACATATATGAAAGTGTTCACCAAACTCTTTCTTTAATTCAACTCTAAATCCCTCCTACTCACAGACTTTCATGTCACCTAAAAGCTTCAGTGTTTTACACTTCTCTTACTGTGTTTTTTTTATGATGATGACAGAAAATAAAAACTAGAATCAATCTATAAGAATCCCAGATTTTTCAAATTCCTCTTTCTTCTAATCATTTGCCTATTTTTTCCAAGTTTAGTCCTATTATCAATGTTAAAGCTCTATTCATCTTTGTAGAAAAAAAAAAAAAAACTTATCCAACTGATCTTTTCCAGAGATAATCTAATGAACCCCTCTTAGGTACTGGTTTTAAACAAGTATCTGTTGTTGGTGGATCCCTCAGTATTAATTGTGAAGATATTAATGCACTGTTTTGCTCACTTATTCCTAGCCTCATTTAGTTAGGCATTCACAACCAGCCTCTGATCTATGCAGGTTATATATTTTGAAATGGTCAAATCAGTCCTCATGCCATAATATGGGAATGTTCCCTCACAAGGGATGCAAGGACCACAGTGATATAGACAACTGGGGGAGACCAGAAGCTTAAAGAGTTGAGGTCATGACTAAAACAAGGAACTTTGCAGGGATGGCACCTACGAATGAAATAATGGCATTTCAGAATATGTTCAAAGGGTTGATTCTTTTGGGGTCTATATTTCAGGAGGCCTAATGCAATGAAGGAACTAATCTATTCAGCAATCAAAAATGAATAGGTACCCGGTTAAGATTACTGAAGATATTGTCCACCACCTTCTAAATAAGCCTAATGAATTGTTTCTATCTTAAGGGTGAAAGTTGAGATTTAGAAGGGCCAAGGAACCTGATCCAAACCACAGAAGTAGTAAAGTGATGGACCAAGATGCAAACCCGACTCTGTTTGTTTATAAAGCCTAAGCACCTAAATCAGCAGGTTAGGCAGTGGTTGATGGCTTAAGAATGAAGACCCAGTATTCTTTTTTTTAAACATTTTATTTATTCATTTAACAGAGAGAGCACAAGCAAGGTGAGTGGTGAGCAGAGGGAGAGGGAAAACAGGCTCTCTGCCAAATAGGGAGCCCAGTGTGGGACTCGATCCCAGGACCCTGGGATCATGATCTGAACCAAACACAGACACTTAACTGACTGAATCATCCAGGTGCTCAAGACTCAATTGCCTCAGACAAACAGCTAGTGCAAACTGGATCGGGACACATTCTGGCCCAATGAGGAAATCACCTGCTAACTGGAAATCCAAGTCCCATCTGGGCTGAACCAGCACCGTGAACCTTGGGGAAAAGCTTCATGGACAAGGCAATACCGAGGAGGTATCTCTAACACATTATATCTTTAAGGTATCCCTAACACATCATGAATTTCAGATTCTTCCTGCTGGTGGCTCTGTAGTCAGTGGTGCGCTCAGAATGAGGTTTAGTACTAGCTTTCTGGCCTAAGTCTTCTGTTGATGATTCAGTAAAACAGATCATCAGAACAGAGTTGGAAGAGACTGACGTATACAAAGTCAAAATCTGCCTCCCTTAAGTGTTCACGCATTGAAACCCAGTTGTTTGTTCATGCAACAAGTCATGAAAATGTTTGCCTCCTCCCCTATAGAATGATCTTTCAAATCTTTTAACAACAACTAGAGGCTTTGATTCTTTTCCTTCACTGATGCTATTTCCATGCCAGTAAGCCTGCTCACTCATGGCCAATAATACCTGGTAAATTCCATCCCCCTCACTAGCCCATCACTCCCCTCTGAATATACTGTATGTTACTGATAATTAGCTTACAGTTTTCTTTTCTGAAAATCATGTTTCCTCTTCCCAAATACATCAGGAATCTTTCTCTTTATTTTAGAATCCTTTGACATGTATGATAATGTGGTCTATAATTTCCTGTGGCTTTATGGAATCTATCTTAATATAAAGCACTTGCATATGTTACTCAACACTTTTCTCACACAGAGGTCAATTGAAACAATGGATTATACATTTAGCTCATTAGTCCCCTAACTTCATCCTTGAGTGACTTCTGAACTCTGGGAGATGTTCTCTGATATTTATGATTCATATACATTTATTTTACCAATTTGGTCTAAAATATCCTGAGTATTGGGGCACCTGGGTGGCTCAGTGGATTAAGCATCTGCCTTCGGCTCAGGTCATGATCTCAGGGTTCTGGGATCAAGCCCTGCATCGGGCTCTCTGCTCAGCAGGGAGCCTGCTTCCCCCTCTCTCTGCCTGCCTCTACTCGTGATCTCTCTCTCTCAGTCAAATAAATAAAATCTTTAAAAAATATATTTTTCAAGATTTTGTTAATAGTTCTCTCCTTGGCTCTCTCTCACATACATATAAGGTTTTATTGTAAATATTTATTTCATAATTGGTCATAACTAAAAATTCAGTTCAGAAGTTGGCCTCCAGTTAGAATTTTGCCTCTGACTTAATGAAGACCACTAGTGCAAAAGTGAGATAACACTATGTGCCCGACCAATAGAAACAAGGAGGGAGGGAAATGCAGAGGCTTTTGATTAGCATCAGACCCCAGTTGCACCACTGGTTGCTTGTGTGACCTTGAAAATATCACTTAACCTTATTATAATGATTCTCCCCATCCATAGCCGGGATGTATCTAGAAACTTCCAGGCCCTTTGCATCAATTCCTCCATACTTCCCTGCTTGGAATACTTGGTTTATGGGCTGCCCTGTGGATTGTAATAAAAAGTAACTGGCAATAAAGCCTAAGCTTCACTAGGGATCCAGCTTAAAACAGACAAGGCCCCCTCAAAACTTGATATTTCCCATGAATCATCCCCATGGTTTTGTCCTGTGCAATTTTTGTTGACCTTAGATTCTCTTATCACTGGATGAGGTTCTGCGGAAAAGGGAAGAAGGAACAACTGGCCAATCAGCATTGTGCAAGCAACAGCTGGTCTTTACCCCAGAAGCAGCAGGCTTCCCTCCAGCCCTCTGGCTCCACATGAGTCTGTGAAAGTTCCACTATGATGCCCATCTGTTTCCCCTTCTTAATGTTAGAATTTGCCGAGATGTCTCAGAGAACTTCCCAACATGGGGCCTAGCCTCTTCAAGGAGTAAATACTTTCACACATTTACACATGTGGCATTTAAACACATCACATGGACAGGGAGTCACCATGTAGTCTTCAGGATTAATATTCATGCGGACACTTTCTAGGGGAGAACAGATGTTTGCGGTCTCCTACAAACTGGTTGCATTTGTATTGGGATGAGGTTCAGCAGCTGATCATCAAAGGAAGGATAATCTGGTTAAAATTAATTCTTCTACATGCACTGCTATTAAATTAATCTTATTGTTAAAGCCCTCAGCAGTTCGTGGGAAATCTGACTTATAAGTGTATTCCTGATATTTATATATAAATATAAACCTAACTGATATATATAAATATCAGGAATATATATATATATATATATATATATATATATATATATATATATCAGTTAGGTTTTGGAGACACCTACCTTAAATTTGGAGAAATTAGAGTTAATATCTCAACTTTAACATGCAGTAGAACGTTAGATTGTGTGTGTGTGTGTGTGTGTGTGTGTGTGAATATATTGAATTATTTTAGCAAGGTATAATGACTGAGGGGAAGAAATCTATTAACTACCTTTTATTCATTTAGTCTTTAACTATCATGATTTCTTTTTCTTTTTTTTTCCCCTTAGATGATATCAGTCTTTGAAGTTTGGCAGCTAGAAATGCTATGACTCTGATAAATGATTTAGTCCATAGAAGGCTCAGTTTCCTCTTCTGCAAAATGGGTTCTTACCTAATGTGGTCTGTGAAGGAGATATTATCAAAAATAAATGTGCCTCAAAATGCCCCACAGAACTTAAGGGCCAGATTGCAGGGCCCCACCTGCTAATTTTCTAATCCAATAAATTTGGGATTGGGTTGAGAATTTACATTGTAACAAAATCCCAACTAATGCTGTGCTGCTGGTCAGGGACCTGACTCCGAGGGCCACTGTGTAAACTGTAAATGGGTTAAAGTGTGTAAACTATACACAGAGCTAAATAAAGATTAGTTATTATTATCACTATTAAAGGTAGGTATACATGATGCATTTGGTGAAGATACCCAGAGGAAAATGGCTCTAAGTTTTCTTTCTTTTGAGCTTTGTATGCAAAATGGAAAACAATCTTAATAAGTCAGGTTTTTTTTTTTTTTTCAATAAACTAAATACTCAGTGGAGAAGGTAAGATCTCCTTGTGGTTATAGGCAAAGATAGTTACCCACCCAGGCTCATTAAAAACAATTAGCTGTGAGTCCTGGTAGCAGACAGAAGAGCTAGAGTAAGAGCCTGGGGGAGTTACTGACGCCTCAAGATAAAGGCTCTGGGCCAAAGTCTGAAGCCCCCGGTGCCTACTTGGCTCTAGGCAGATGGAAGGATTCCAGGCCTGGTGGGTACCTTGAGGAGACAGAGTCTCTCAAGTGTTCTTTACAAAGTCCAAAAGAAAGCAAGCTTCATTAAGTTTATGATTAGAAGGATAACAGTTGATAGTAAAGACAAAAGTGTGATCTAGTCAGCACAGGTTTCGATTCCTGTAAGTATCCTTCTAGCTTTGTTTGTCTTCATGTTAAAAAGAAAAACGAGAGAGAATCAGAAAAATGTGAGTGTAAGCAGGAGTTGATCTTGTGCCTCAGATCCCTGGCCAATTGTGACTGTTTATGTGAGAGAGCATCTTTCCCCTGCCGTGTCACCCAGGGCACCGCTGCTGCTGGAGCAACTGTCTGAACTAGAGAAGCAACTGCATGGTACCACTAGATTTGTCTAGACTCTAGCCTGACAAATAATCAAATAATTCTCCAGTTTTGTGACTAAAGAATTATTTGAAAATTAATTCACAAATCTATACAAAAAAAAAGAAGTGTTTGTTTTGTTTTGTTTTGTTTGCTTATTTGTTTTTGGTTTTGGTTTTTGGTCTTATGTTGTTTTTAAATATTGGAAGAAGAGGGGCACCTGGGTGGCTCAGAGCCTTAAGCCTCTTCCTTCGGCACAGTCTCAGGGTCCTGGGATAGAGCCCCGCATGGGGCTCTCTGTCCTGCAGGGAGCCTGCTTCCCCTCTCACTCTGCCTGTCTCTCTGCCTGCTTGTGATCTCTCTCTCTGTCAGATAAATAAATAAAATCTTTTAAAAATTTTTTAAATTAAAGAAAAATAAATATTGGAAGAAGATAGAGGGAGTCATAAATATCAGGCTGGAATTATTTTGGCCTGAACATCATTGATGTTTTTTGTGTGGAAAAGATGCCCTTGCAGGGAAAAAAAAAAAAAAAAATTGTAGCAGAGAATCATGGACCCCTACTATCCTGTCTTATCTGATTGTAATTTAGGATATCAAGCATCTGTTAGGCACATTCTGCATGCAATAAATTAAGGGAACTTCAAGAGTAGAATGTAGAAATCCCTGGTCAAAGGTGAGATAAATGCCGGTAAAGGTACACAATAGAAGAACATGCACAGATGGCATATATTTGAGAGCATGAAGTTTCTGACTTGTCAGTAGAGTAGGTGCTATGAGTTGTGTTGTGTTTTTTTTCCCCAGCAGTTATTTTGATCTCGTAATGGTTCTTCCACCATTTTGTCCTATCTGTCCTCCTTTATGACACCCTGAAATAATCTGCAGCCAAAGCCCCAGGAGTGAACTCTGAAACAAAGTGGAAGGAATGAATGAGATAAGGACCGAGCTGATAAACATGAAGGAGTTAATGGATGTTCCAGACACACCGGCTGCCTGTGTGTGGTAGTTTCTGTGAATGGGAAGGAGTCTGAGAAAGGGGAGTGCTGTGTCGGAAGAGGGGTCCCTCATACGCGGCTGTGTTTACTCCGAGGGGGCACGTCCTCTCTATGGCGAGGCTGCCCCTCCCGTTCCACACCTAGTGCACATTTCTCTGTGGTGTCATGCTGTGTTTCGGACATCGTGTTTACATGAGCGCTCTATACAGCCAAATTATCATGCAAGAAAATGCAACATCTTTCTTCTTATAACATGGTAAAGGAAGTTTTAAAAATAACTACAGTCACCCAAGAATTTTCAGGTATTTAAGTTAGCAAAATCAATAAGAACACTCTGTAAAATTTTTTTTTTCCTAGAAACTTGAAACCTTATAGATGACCTTATTTATATGTAAATATATGAGTGAAACTTCTGTGTTAAGAGTGTGATCCTGTCATTTAAACTAGAGTTGAAAAATTGCATTGATATGTATATGTGTATATGTACATATGCGTACATACTAGTATTTAAAGATATATTGTATACATAAATTTACATATCTAAATTCTATAAATATACTTCTATATTTAAATATTTGTTTGTACATCCATCTTTAATTAAATTTAAATATATATGCTGTATATATGTGTATACATATGTATCATATATCTTTTAATTTTAGCATGCTTTATCTTAATTTCTCCATAATTATAATTTCTGATCTTTCGAATATTTTACCTCAATGCCAGGCGTTAGAAGATTTAGAGGATTTTTGCTCCACTTACTCTGTGTTAAAAGGCTGATTTTGGAAATAGATGTTACAACAGTAGTAATACATAAATTATGCCAAATTACTGTAAAGTCTTGTTGCTAATTGCCAAAGTCTCATTGAGGTACAAAAAATGAGCCTAGTACTTTAATGACATGATGGCCAAGTTAGAGAGGCACTAGTTGATGGGATATCAGGTACAGATACAGATACAAATACAATGATATATGTATATATATTTTTTTGTCTAAACCATCTTTCAAGCATATTAGAAACAATAGCACTAGCTACACACATTTGTGCTGACAGCTTTTTATAAGCCCTACAAAGGGGAGATCATCCCTACTTACAGATGAGAACAGAGGGCTCACAAAGTTAACCCAAGGCTCGGGTCCTTCCCATTGCACAACTCATTCATAATCAACACAAGTTCTACCTGCTTGCTAACACAGATGTGGCAGCTGTCTTACTTTAAAATGTAGCAATCACAAGGATTCTTTGAAATAATCATAATTCTTGGGGAGCCTGGGTGGCTTAGTCAGTTTAGAATCTGTCTTTGGCTCAGGTCCTGATCTCAGTTCCTGGGATGGAGCCCTGTATCGGTTTCTCTGCTCAGCAGTGGGTCAGCTTCTGCCTCTCACGCTCCCTGTGTGATCTCTTGCTTTTGCTCTCTCTCAAATAAATAAATAAAATCTTTAAAAAAAAAAAAAAAAAGAAAGAAAGGATTTTAATTCTCTGTTTTCTCTAATCAAGATGACCCCTGATGAAGGAACATAGTAAGGATTTGTTGAATGTGTTGCCCTGTTGTTCAATGACTTATGTGATTTTCTTATTTAAACATGAAAAAGAAGCCAAAGGAAATAAATTAATGTGCTTTGAACATAATTGGGCACTACTTATCAGAGTTCTTGAAGACCTGTTACTAATAGAGTGGACTCTGAATTAGTTCTCTCCCCACTTAGAGCTACCTCTGCTTATTCCACACTAGATATGGTGCTGCCAGTAGTTGAGACTGCACTTATTGGATTCAGATAAGACAGCAATGGGGGAAGGCAGATTTTTATTTTATTTTATTTAGTTTTAAAGCTTAAGTACAGTTGACATGTAACATTATATTAGTCTTAGGTGTACAACAGTGTGATTTGGAATCAAATCACTGTTATGCAGTAATCACAAGTGTAGCTACCATCCATCAGGGAAGGTGGATTTTTTTTATTAAAACTGGATCTGATTCATTCGAGTCTCTTTTAATTTAAGAGTGCTCTAAAAAATTCTGCTTTATGGACAAACTTGGAATGTGAATTTCGGATTGAGGCAAATCTGAGTGTGAACCCCTGCTGCTTACTATCATTGTCAATTCTGAGCAGCACTTTATGTCTCTGAGCCTTAAAGTTCACATCTCTAAAAGTTTATAGAACCTACCTCTGAGTGTTAGAAGGATCCATTGAAGTATCAATCTATGTAGAACCCCAGTGTCCCTGAAATATAAGAAGCATTCAAATGAACAGTCTCTGAATCTTTATCGGAAGCAACCTGGATTGTTGACCAAGATTGTGTCAGACTTCCAAAAGGTACTTTTTCCCCCTTCAAACATAAGGTGATAAATGCAGTCAGCACGGTCCTGCTTGTGTTCCCAGTATATTTTCTAGGCCAGTGGCATTTGCCAGTTCTCAAGGCCATGACATATTAGGTGCCCGCTGGTGAGAGATGAGTCGTGCCTTTGAGGCTCTGAATAGGTGAGCATTTCCCCCATCAGCCATGGCGCTGCTGCTCCACTTGGTCCCAGGATGAATGAAGCATCTGCTGTTCTTGTGCACAGACACAGGTTACTAAGCAATAACAAAGTGTAAGTGGGTCTGGAAAAAAGGTAAACCACCTGGAGGGCCAGGAATTTAACACTGAGCAGATTTTTAGTCACTGATATTTTGTTTAAATCGGTTCCCAGGAAAATCATGCCAGCATAGTTTCAAAGTCAAAGCTGGGGCCTTGGTTGAGATAGCATCTTATGGCAGACATCTTGCTGAAGGCCCAGAATCTGAGGAAACATTCATTAACATCCATTCTTGCAATGCTAGGTAATAACAGAGCATTGTTTGCTCATTTCAAAATGGGTCGGCTAGCCAGTCAAAATGAGTTAGTCAAAATACTGACTTTTGCTTGATTTCCAGAGGCACGGGCATGTTTTGCAATTTATTTTACTCCTGATATGGATTCTTTAACCTCCTCCCTCTAAATAAAGATATTGTCACAACAAAGATTTCCAAGTAACATTTCCAACAAACATGTTGTTACCCAAAGTCTGAAGTAGCATCAGGTTCTGGACAATGATGTAGGAGATAAGATGTAAAGAAAGGAGATCAGGAGATAACTGGGGAAGTAACAGATTCTGGACAGGGTACAGGAATAGGAGCTCAAGAAAGTTCTGCTGTTTTTTGTTTGTTTGTTTGTTTGTTTTGTTTTTTTAAGATTTTTTTGTTTTTATTTGATAGAGAAAGAGAGAGATCACAAGCAGGCAGGCAGAGAGAAGGGGAAGAAGGCTCCCCGCTGAGCAGAGAGCCTGATGGGGGGCTTGATCCCAGGACCCTGAGATCATGACCTGAGCTGAAGGCAGAGGCTTAACCCTCTGAGCCACCCAGGTGCCCCTCAAGAAAGTTCTGGATGGTGATTAAGACACCAAATTCAGAACCATCTCTATCTAGTGAGACTTAAAGAACATTTCAAAAGAGGTACCAAAGGAATGAACACAGGATTTGCAGTTAAGGTATCTATGTCCCCATCCTGACCCTTTCCCTAATTATTGGTCACATCTTAAGCTCTCTGAGCCCCCAACAGTATATATTAATCAAATGCAAATACCTTGTCCAGGAGCACAGTAGGTATTTAATAAATGCTGGCTGTAATTGCTATATCACTTTCAACAAGTATTAACTAAGTATGTATTGTGACAAGTCTCAGGATTGAATTTTGGGAAAAAATATATAAAATATCCTTTATATGCCCAGAAAATAAAGACATGCCATCTGTTTGGCTGAAATGCAGAACTTGTGTTGGGCACAAAGAAGGTAAGTCTGGACGGGCTGGTGCACCTTCTGGATTTGCTAGGGTAAATTTCTTGTTTACACCAGCTTACACCTGCAAGTTTTAATTGTGTCACCTTTCGCTCTCAGAAATGTTTTGGTTTGGATGATAAATTATATGGTCAATGTGCTTCTAGGGTCCATTAATTTAGCATAAGCAAATTATAATTAACTCAGGAGAAAAGAAGACTAAGGAAATTTAATACCTTTTGAGTGTGTGTAACCAGAGAATGGGTAGTGATATTAATTGATGTTGGATAATCCTTAACCTCATGTTAATTCAGGAGATGGCCAGCATTTTTTATTTTTATTTATTTTTTTTTGAGTTTAAACATAAAGCATGATGAAAGAATGACCAAAGATAAAATTTTGGTTTTAAACCCCCAATGGTCTTAAATTCAAGATCTTTAGGAATAGTGTGAGCAATAATACAGCATGTAAAGAAACCTTCATTTCTTTTTTTTTTTTTTTTAAGATTTTATTTATTTATTTGACAGAGAGAGAGAGCACAAGTAGGTAGAGCAGCGGGCAGAGGGAGAGGGAGAAGCAGGTTCTCTACCGAGCAAGGAGCCTGATACGGGGCTTGATTCCATGAACCTGGCATCATGATCTGAGCCAAAGGCAGTTACTTAACCAACTGAGCAACACAGGCGCCCCAAGAAAAACCCTAATTTATAAGGAGTTCCTGCAGGATACTTGTTAGGATAACTAAGAAGGAAGATTACCTGCGTCGATTGATTTGTACTAAAGACAAAATTAGTTTATTTGGGAGAAAAAATGTCTATTGGAATGCGTACGAGCCTGTAACAGATACACTTGGTTTTAAAACTTCATAGGAGGAGTTAAGCCTCTGACTCCTAATTTCTGCTTAGGTCCTGATTTCACGGACCCGAGATCAGGCCCCGGTGTAGAGCCTGGCTTTGGGCACTGCACTCAGAGTAGAGTCTACTTGAGATTCTCTCTCCCTCTCCCTTTGCCTCTGCCCCACTCATGAGCTCGCTTTCTCTCTCTCTCTCTGTAAATACATACATAAAAAAAATCTTTAAAAATAAATACCTAGATAAGTAAAAATACAGCTTTAGAGGAATCGAGTTACTCTGTGGAAGTGTATGTAGGGACCACAAAATTAAAGTATCTTCTTTTGGTCACTTTTTAACTTAAGCACAGACTTGTAATGAGCTAAATAGTGCCCCCTCCTTCCATTCTGGGTCCACCAGGAACCTCAGAATATGATCTTCTTTATAAATAAGATCTTTGTCGATGTAAGTGGTTAAGGACCTTGAAGTGAGATCATCCTGGAATTAGAGAGAGCTATAAATCCAGTGACTGGTGTCCTAATACAGAGGATAAAATACCAGGAAACACAAGGAAGGCCATACAAACACGAGGACAGAGACTGGAGTAACACAGCTATGATCCACAGAACACCAAGAATTTCCAGGAGCCACCAGTAGCAAGGAAGAGGCAAGGAAGGAATCTTCAATAGAGCTTTCAGGGAGAGCCTCACCCTGCCAACATTTTGATGTTGGACTTCTGGTTTCCAGGACTATGAGAGAATAATTTTACTTGGTTTTAGGTTTCTTGGCTTGTGGGAATTTGTGTGGCAGCCCTAAGAAACTATTACATTTCATGTACAATTTTGTGAAATGTACTTTAATTCCACACATATAACCCTGAGCTTGTTTACCAGAGCAAGGGCACTGTGCATAGATGCTCTTGTCTAAAAACCCCCCTGACTGGGCTGCCTGAGTGGCTCAGTAAGTTAAGCATCTGCCTTCTACTCAGTTCACAGTCCAAGGGTCTTGGGATCGAATCCCATATCAGGCTCCTGGATCAGTGGTAAGTTGTCTTCTCCCTCTCCTTCTGATGTTCCCCACTTGTTCTCTCTCTTTCTCTCTCAAATGAATAGATAAAATCTTTAAAAAAAAAAAAAAAAAGTTAAAACAAACAAGCAACAAACTACCCTGACTCACCCATAGCACCTAGCACAATGGCACCATTGGCTCCACACAGCCATATGGCTTTGCATTTTAATCATTTTCTATCTTTAAGATTTTACTCGTAGTAACACCATCATCTGCAATTCTTCCTCAGTCCCCCTTACCTGCCCCGTGTCCCCCCAACACACACACCTCTACCTCCAGGAATTATCTCTCTTCTTTTGAAATCCAGGGCTAATACAATCCCAGACCCACAGTGATGCTTCTGATTCAGTCACTTCGGGTAGAAGTGATCTCTTGCACATTTATGTTTCCTTCCACTTTGTTTGTTCATCTCTTAGGATTTAGAGCAATTCTTCTTTATATTTTGTTATCATCCCTTCAAATGCTGCTCCATGTGAGCTAGTCTTGTCCAAGAAACTAAACAGGGTATGTTTGGAAGACAGAGCCCCATCTGATTTGTATCTCCATCTTTGTACTTTGCCTTGCACAAAGTAAATGATCAACAGTAATATGCTGACTGTTTGCCCTGACTGCTTCATTCCACAGTGATAAAACTGAAATGTTCTCTAAAATTACTTTTCCATCATTATAAATTTGACGTGAAAGCCATGCAATTGATGCATTTGCAAGGGATTATCTTTTGCCCTTAGCTCATTAAAGCTGTCCTTATAAAGCACACACAGTCATAGAAACAGCCATACATAAGACCCCAAGTGAAAAGTGACTGGTGCACATGGTCTGGCATAAGGAAAATACCCACAATAGCTACAAGTGTAGCTCATGCAATAACTCTGCTGGGTGGCTACAGATCAGGGATGTGGGCGATGGATGAACTAACTGGGAGAAGGCAGCCAGAGCTGGCAAGGGAAAGAAAAGGGTGCAATGCTTCATTAATTTGTTCCCAGCAAACATTTTTCAAGGATTAGCTACATACTGATCCTCCTAGAATATGCTCTTTGTAAATGAGCAAAGGTGATATGACAAGCATTTCAAAACAGTAATCTTTGGATTAATGACACTGCTGAGGAACGAGGACTCATTATACCTAATTTAGAAGATTGTGAATATGTTGCATAGATGAGTTACAAGGTGGCATTTCTGCCAAATGACTGGACAAATGCAAAATGACATTATAGTACCCCTTTGGATGTCTTAAATATATAGCACCTTCTCTCACCTTTCATTATTTTAAGACTGTAGAATAATGTTGCATACTGAAGTCTACCAATTCAAACTGAGTACAGCTGTATGCTGTGCTACAGGAAGAAATTGGCCACCTGGTTGACAAAAAACATTCCAGGAAAATGTGAAATTGTAACAATGCTATCACAGTGCTAGACTTATAGAGACTCCATCAGACAAAAAGTAACATTGTTGTAAAGAGAATTTCACGGCAGCTGTCTTCTGAGATTTACATGTCTTCCTACAATAATGCAAGTATCCATCAGTGGTTGTTTGATATTAAACAATGTAAAGTGATTTTATTTTTTTAAGTTTTTACTTATATTCCTATTAGTTGACATACCATGTAATTTTAATTTCAGTGTACAAGTTACATTGTAAAGGTAAATGTGTACAGGTCAATGTAATAGATAATCATGTTTGCATGCAAACACACATAGAAAAAAAATGAAACAATTTTCACATCCTAATTAATTTTGACAGATTACTAGGTTTACTAAAGAATTATCCCCTTCCATAATGTCATTTTAAAATAGCTTAAGAAAGTCGTATTTTATATTTACTTTTTCTGTGGGAATGCATCCCTAATTGTATTCTTCATTTAATTTTATATAATTTACATAAAAATATATTTTAAAATAAAACCAGAGAGGACAGAAGGGTTCAGTGTCTCAGAAGTTCCATGGCAGTAACAGAAAATCTGAAAAGCCATCCTGAAGGATGAGGCACATAGATAGGAAGATTCATGGCAACCATCATTACTGGGTAATTCAGTTAACTAGTAACTGGAGAAGTTGTGAGCTTCCTGTGTTGGGATTTCTTTAAATATAGAGATCTCTAAAATAGATATCCCCCAGCAGAATTAATCACCTCCATATTTCCCTGCTACTGCCTCTTAAAGAGCACATATCACACGTTATTCTAATTTTTTTTTTTTTTTTGGTATCTCTCCCCAAAACAGTGGGAGCTTTGAGAAGTGGCAGAAACTGAGATTTAGGGAGGAAGAGCAGTGAAGAGGGATGGTAAGGAAAAAGGCAACAAGTCACAGCAGCAGTGGCTATGGTATTTTCCCATTTCCCCTTCCCTGCCCAATGGACACATTTGTGCCTTTGCTTCCTGAGCTCCTAGTGACTAGATCTGTGGCAAAGGAAGCCCTCCTTCTGGGACACGGTCCACCTGCCTGCTGCCTGTCACAATGTTTGCCTTGTAACCAGGCCACTCTGTACTTGGGAGCTGCAGGCAAGATGCTATTTCTGCAGTGACATTTCCTTCTTTCTTGGCTGTCAAAGCAGAGGCTGTTCAGGTACCAATCCTCAGACTCCTGAATAAGAGAAAAAATTCCTATATAGGGAGTTGGAAGGGTGCAGGTGAGACCCAAGCAGGGTTTTCTAACTGCAAGGGTCAGGGAAGCATGAGGCAATCTGGGCAATTGCAGCTCTCATTTTCATTGTGATTGTGATAGCTGCTAATTAGGTATTTACAACCCACCCATTCTAAGCAGAAGAGGAAAGATGGCTTGTAAAAATATATGTAATAGGCAAGTATGAAATGAAGCAATGAAGCAATCACAGAAAGGAAGAATTAATTGTACAAAATCAAAATAAATCCAATATAAGATTGATACAACAAATTAGATTGAACACATAGCAGGTTTACATATGACAAGTATAATCTTTGCTAACACCGCTATTGCATATGAAATATAAACATCATTCTGCCAATTTAAGAAATTAGGATAGAACTATTAGCAATCTGTTCCCTGATCCCCTTTTATTTCTATGAAAACTGATAGGTACTATGTAGGTCAGTGAAAAGAGAGGTGTTTCATGGATGTTGTTGTTGTCTGCTTTGTTTCATTTTGTTTTGTCCAACAATGCATGGAATTTCCCCCAAAAGCCTTCTTGGAAGCAGCAACAAGTGAGGAGGCTCCACCTGTCAGTGAGTGGCCCCAAATGCCCATGCCAGCACTGAACAGGAGGTGGAGGAGGCAGGCAGACAGCTGTAGGACAAGTAAGATAATGTCTTCCTCTGAGAAATTCTACCTGGATCTGTGCTCTTGTTCTTAAAATATACATAACATGAACATATACACTTATCTGAATCACTACTAGTGGATACGTGATCCAGGGTCTCTATGGTAAAATTCAAGGACCATTTCTGCCTCCTGCCAAAAATCTAATTGGCTTCATGACCAAACTGTCTTAGTGATCCTGACCAATTTTTCTTTTTCTTTTTCTTTTCTTAAACATCTTAATCTTATTTTATTTTTTTATGTTCCAAAATTTATTGTTTATGCACCACACCCAGTGCTCTGACCAATTTTTCAAAGGTCATAAATGATTTGGATGTTCCTTGCTCTCCACCAACACTCTTTTGTATATGACCAGTACTTCCAAAATCCTACTGAAGGAGATCTGAGGATGATGCCAGAAAGAGCATGGGGTACATGTCCACAAAGCCTTAACTTTGAATCTTAGCTCCCCGCCACCGACTTTCCTGTGTCTTTAGACCAGTTATTTACACTGCTGCCCAACCCAATTTCCTTTTGCATGGAATGCAGATCACAGTGTCTCCTATGTTAAATTATTGGGGGACTAGAGGTAATATATATGAGATATCTGTCACAAAATAAGTGGTCAACAGATGATTGACATTATTAGCCACTTTTATTTTATGCTAACCCACTTGTCATATACAGGAAGGAATTCTTTTCAATCTCTAGATGCCAGAGTTGTAGAAACCAGCCTGCCCTTGGGAGCTCTCTGGATACTCAAACTTTGGGCACTGATAAGACACTTCTGAGTTAATTAACAGGATGAGTTCATTTAAACCACGTAAAATGTCGAAACTTGTAAATATTCTTGTAAATAAATGCCCAAACTAGACTCTTTCTATAAAACTATGAAGAAATGATCCTCTGGTTGGCAGTCTTTGGGTAAACTAAGTGATGCCCAAATACACACACACACACACACACACACACACACACACACACATACCCTGATCTCCATGCCCAGTGATCAATATGAGAATTAGATCCCAAGATACTAGAACTAGAAATATTGATCCTTCCTGAGGCAACATGAATGTGAGCAGCCAGATGGTCAGTCCTATCAAGGTTCCTTGGGGACACTCTAGAATCAGATGTCTGAGAGATACAGTCTCCACACCAAGGCCTAAAGCCCAGAACTACAACTGAATTTAGATTGTCAATGTGGATTTCAAGCCCCTGAGGGTAGAATGGAGTGTATCCAGATCTGTTCCAAGGTAGGAGGATCCTAGATGATTACCTCCTGCTACCTCTGGTGGCTTTATGAACTTACTCAAAGCCCAGAGGTGGATCAGGTAATTAGCAAACCTCAGACCACCCTGGTCATTCTTGTTATTTTACTTGCTGGTGTCATGTACCAGAATCTCTCTATAGTACTGTTGTGTGAGTGTGTGCATAGGTAAACATGTCTGTGTGCTTCTGTCCGTGTCTGTGTATTTGAGGATGCAACAATTCCTTTCAATGACAGAGTTTACCCTGTGTGAAGGCCACAAGAAGTGTGAGAACCCATGAGAGATCCCAGAGTCACAATTGTCACCCTAAGTGGAGCTATTAGGCTAGAGGATCCAGGAAGCCTTCTGGCTCAAGGTGCTTGGGCTGGGAACATGTGCATTCATTGTTTTCAGACAGGGATGGTGAGGAATACTTCCAGCCTCTCTCACAGTTTGTGGAATGGCACAGCCATCCTGCCCCCACGTTGGCAGAGTAAAGGCTCTGAAGAAAGCTCCCACTGTGCACACTTTGCCATCTGGAATCCCTTAAGCAAGAACAATGTCATTCTAGCACTGACTGTCAGTTTCTGCCTGTCTCACCCCTTAGTGTCAATTTCACTTTCTGCATCCAGTAAGGTCCAAATGGACAGCAGGGCACCTCCACACACTGCTTTTGCTAATAATCGTTCGCTGACTACGCTAATGTGGTCATTATCCCCTCTCATGTTCGTGGGGTGCAAATTGCCACTTTAGCATCCATCGTTTCTGACCTAAGCTGCTACTATCCTTCATACCAACTGCTCTTAGAAACCAAAAAATTCTGTCTAAAAAGACAGCATTATGCCTGTGCTTCCTGTGAGCATTCAGAGATGAAAGAAAGGGTACTGATGGCAACATGCCTGAGAGAGATTATAGCAAGTTAGGGAAGAGAGGAGGCCCTCTGGCAAGGTTTTTAGCTGCAGCGAATGAAACTAATTCATGAGTAAAGGATCCTGACATGGAATTGGAGCTGGTGCAGTGCGTGTGTACAGTCTGGCTTATCTAGGTGACAGAGGGCTGGTTTGGGAGCCTGGGATCTGTCTTCTGCTCCAGCAGCTCTGGCTGGACGACACAAAATTAATGGGCCTTCACATTTCCATTTGCAGCATGAGAATGGTAAAAAAGAAGGGAGTCAGTTAGTCAGGATTTGGGTCAGTGCAAAGTCAAACAACCAAGCAGATGATCCAACAGCCACAAGGAGACAGACCACACAGTCTGGAATGTTGCTCATGTTGACAACCTTCCCTCTGTACCCAGCACACTGATTATGCTGATGAGTTCAACCTCTGGGACCCCACCATCCGGCTCCAGCCCCTATTAGCTGTGTGCCTTTGAACTGTTGCTTTTCTCTCCAAACCTTAGTTTCTTCATCTATAAAAAGAAACAAAATTACTGGCCCCAGGATACTGACTATCTCCTGAGCCTCTTATGCTGGAGTACTCAACCTGTGGCTACTGATAGTACTTTTCTTTACAGAATTGGATGGGAGTTTATGAAGTTTGAGGTGTCTTGGTGTTGATAGTTTAGCAGCACCATGCCTGCTAACCAAATAGAATGTTCTAAGTGTATGTGACTAGAAATGACTATTTTTTTAAAACTGAATTGACATGTTATTAAACTAGATGAAATCAACCACTTGGCACTTATGGGTACAATATCAATGTCTTTGCAGACTTCAGAAACTGATTTTGCTCCATTTGACTCTGAGAGAGAGTTAAATTTCACCTTCCAAAAAAAGTTGGGCAACCCTAAGAATGATTTATGAATAGGTCTCTGATGCATAAAATCTCATTTTCTTCAGTGCATTTGTCAAAAGATTTTCTAGTATGTGTCTTGTGTAGTACTTGGTTAGTGTAATCCCCTCAGCCACCCATGCAAGGGGCGTATTTTTGCTGAAACTTTCTCTTGACAAGTCTTGGGATGATCATATTTGACTGATGTGTTGGTTTTCTTCCTTTAACTCCTGCACTATGAACTTTATATCAAGTTTTACTTCCCCGCATATTAATGCTTCAGTCTTCATGTGCAGATGAAGCAAAGCCATAAAACTCAGTCCCGTCAGCCAATTAGGATTCATCTGACAAGCGACACTTTGTCTTTTGTGTGCTAACCCAGGAATGGTGGAAAGACAGCATCTTGTTTGCCTTTCCAAAAATAACACCCCTTGTAGAATAGAAGTTACATATGCTTTTTGCTGGCTTAAGCATTATATGGATTTATTATATGGGGAAGATGAATGAGAGTTGTTTTTTTTTTTTTAACGTGCAGTGCAGGCTTTAAAATTATTTACTGTCCTCATTATCATTAGGAAGCTGGCATTATCTGATCTATCTCTCCATTTTTTCATGGAGAAACTCTGTTCTAAGATTCATAATTTTTAAGCCTCGCCTGTTCCTGCACAGAATACACACACTGCACCGAAAAGAGTGATGCCTGAGGGATGTCCAATTGCTTTCACAAAAGCATATTTGAAAAGTTGAGAACATGTTTTCCAACAGAATGCAAAAATTCGGTCTTAAACAAAGTGGGTGCTGCTCAGAAGAGTGTTTGGAAAGGAATGGCTTCTGAATTTATGTAGTGCGAACATTTACAGTAAAAATTCAAATCCTCACCTTTGGGGTCATGGTGATTAATTTCCATTCCAAATGTAACTCTTCTTATAGGCAAGAAATCCAGTAAATATTCCCCTGTGACCAACAACCCCGTGAGCTTTTGGCAGAATTAATAAAGCTGTCAGGATTTCTTTGGAATATTGCACGTCTCTCTGTATGTCATTTAATCGTGAAGTGTAAATATGCATATGGCACATCCAAGAAGACTAAATATATTAGTCTTTAGGGCTTCAGATCCTGTTTCTGTATTCATTTATCAATTTGGATTAAATTAAGGGAGAGCATTTTGATACAAAAATATATAAAATGTATGTAGTTTTCCAGGAGAATGAGTTGCATTGTTTATACAACGTAAGTGTCCAGGGAGAAATATATATTTTTCTAATATGCAGCTTTGGATAATATAAAATTTTCTGTATATAAGATTATGTTCACAGCTTGGGAGAATTTGGGGGAAATGCTCCTGGCAAACAAACTGTTTTTTAAGAAGAAAAAGTAGAATACCCAGAAGCATAGGGAAAACGTAATGCAACTTAGTTTCTGGTGCTTTAAAATATGCAGTTTTTAACGCTGATTCTCAGTCCCAGGGAGGCTTCTCTCAGGAAGGTTCTGGGTATGCAGAGGGAGGGAATATCTAGATAAAGGGAGAAAGTTTCTGTTTATGTCACGATCAAGCTCAATTCTTCAAAGCAATGCTTTCAGTACAAATAGGTCTTATTTAAAAGGAAATTGGCTTGTCCTTTACTGAGTGAACATGAGACTTCCTGTCCTCCTGAGTGCTCCCCCACTAGTTAAACTATCCTGTTTTTGGAATGACAGATACTGGCACAGACAGGAATAAGTCAGTGTTTTGTGACTTTCAATACTGCTTTCTCATTGAACTTGTCAAGAATGAAAAGTATCTTTTATAAAGAATAATAAGACGTGTCAATGAATATAATTGAATTTTATTAAAATCCATGTGTTGAAGTTTTTGTTTTGTTTTGGTTAGTTTGTTTTGCTTGTACTTCCCTTTCCAAACTTGAGTATTAGTTTGGAAGAAAAGATTTAACACATTTTATTAACCAATGAGTTAACCTATGGTCTGTGTTGTTGTAAGTATTATAAAATTAACTATAAGCACATCGTAGGACTTACTGTTCCATTTTAAAGATTAACGAATTGTAGTACATAAAGATTAAATCCATTTACTTCAAGTCATATGGTGAGGCGGTACTTCCCCTGACAATGAGGGGGCTTGGGGCAAAATTATAAATACTGTCATGTTGCACCATATGCCTCCATATGTGAAAGTTATAAATCATGTCAACGAACTGTGAAATAACTTGTGCTCTCTTTGTTAACAAATATACTTTCATAACAACATGGATGTCCAGGTTCAAATCAGAACATGTGGTACAACCCACCCTCTTCCCTTCCGACTGGGCAGAGTTCATATTTCCAGGCTCTGCCCAGATGTCTGTCTCCCCACGCTCGGCTGACCCTTGCTCATGCCCCCACTAGTATTGTGTTCCTGGTCCATTTTCTCCGAGGCTGGTGAGCCTGGGAGAGGCCTGCACACACCCAGGAAGTGGGCTGGGCAGTTTGGTCAGGGAGTTCTCAGATCTGGATGCCTGAGAGAAGGATGGTCTAGATTAGGATGGAGGCCAATGACAGGGTGCCCAGGCTCCTAGTGAGCTCACCACCCGCCTGGTCCCAGTCTTCACCTTCAGGGAGGAACTCGTGAAAAGGAACACCAGCCAGAGTAGGGTCCCTGTAAAGTGTGGAGCCTGGGACAGGCGACCTCCTACTTGGTCTAAGGAAGATACTACAGCCTGGAAGTCATGATGGAAATGAACAGATTGGAACTAAGGTCATGTGTCTTGAAAGCTGGTGTCTTACCCATTCTATCTTGCTGACTTCCTAGTGCTTTAAATGAAAAAAATAAACAACAACAACAAAAATGTGCATTTGGCTCTCTTGACAATTACAAAATAAAAAGATTTCAAGAGTCAGGCCTCAATGCAAAGACTTCATGTCCCTGTGTGCCCTTGAGAAGTGGCCAGGAGCCCCAAATCAGGGCCTTCATTAACCTAAGCTGGATTTCTTTCTTTGGGGTCTTCTCGAATTGGGCCTTAGGAGCACCTCCGGACCGCTTATCTGCTAGCAGTGCTTCAGATAAGATATTCAGGGCTCTGCAGATTTCCCAGCTGGGCTTCCAGTGAGCGATAGGAGCTTTGGGATGCTTTGTGTCTGCAATCACTGGGAAAGAGAGGCCATGATAAGCACCAGAGAGAGGGATTTTTCTCGTCTGTAGTCTGAAGACAGAAAGTGATAAGAGAGGAAGGCCTCTGCAGACTGACCCCAAAAGCAAATGCAAGCTGAACAAAAGGAAGCCCTGAGTGTAAGAAGATAAGGCAGTCTCACAATTGGTAACTGGCTATAGAAGAGCCATCCATTCAAGTCACAACCGTATTCTACAGCATACATTGGAGGGAAAAAAAAAAGAAATATATATATATATATATATATATATATATATATATGAATATGAAAAATAAGAAAAAGTCTCAAGGTCTCCACTATTAAAATAGGTCAGAACATCCAATCAGACTTAAGTAAAATAAGGCTAAGAACAAGTCAGTTGGAAAATGGAAGACATTGTTTGATGAGATAGATAGCCTACTTTCTCAAACTGTGTCCATGGGTATCAGTGAGGTCAAAGCAGTGCTAAACAAGATGAAGCACGATGGTCCTTACATTAAAAAATTTATGATTTAAATAAGATGTCACTAAAAAAATTGCAAAATGAGATTTCAGATAATGCAGGAGGGAAGCATGATGGTGACACCCCCCCCCCCACAACCATAACCTGCAAATCACAGGCATAACTCTCCTTCGCAAGACTGTCTTGACTGTGAAATTACAAAGGTAGAGTTTTTAGAGGAGTGACTGGCAGCAGCCAGTGTATAAGATGTTCCAGCTTTACCCTCTGTGTGTTCAGTGATAGCCCAGAAATACTTCTGTCCAACAGGTACCATATTCTAGTTCTGGGAGTTTTGGAAGAGGGGGATGCAAATTTCTGTTCCACGAATGGCTTGAAAACTTTTAAGTTTGTAAATCAGATGAGTTTATACCTTTTTTTATACCTTCAAAATTTCTATTAAAAACACTATGTCAGTGCTCATCACAATACTGGCTCATCTCTCTCTTGGATTTCTCTCCCTTCCCCTATGGTGATCCATGCTTATGTTCCAAATATGAATGAAACATATGATAATTGCCTTTCTCTGCTTGACTTATCTCACTCAGCATAATTCCATCCAGTTCCATTTATGTTGATGTAAATGGTAGGTATTCATCGTTTTGAAGGCTGAGTAATATTCCATTATATATATGAACCACATCTTCTTTATCCATTCATCTGTTGAAGGTCATCTTGGCTCCTTCCACAGTTTGACTATTGTGGACATTGTTGCTATGAACATTGGGATGCACGTGCCCCTTCTTTTCACTACATCTGTTTCCTTGCTATAAATACCCAGTAGTACAGTTGCTGGGTCATAGGGTAGCTCTATCTTTAACATTTTGAGCATTGGCTGTTATACTTGACTAATAAATCACTGAACACTACATCAGAAACTAATTGTTTACTATACAGTAGCTAACTGAGCATAATAAAAAAGATTAAAATAAGTAAAATTCAAAAAGAAAAATAAATAAAAATTTAAAAAAACAAACAAACAAACAACAAGCAATATGTCAGATATCCCTGTGCCAAACAGTATTGAAAAGGCCATATTAAAGTAACAGAATCAAAATATCAGACTTCCTTCTTCTACCTCAGTTCTTACCCTGTTAAAAACAGGCATGCGTCCCACAATATATACCCAGTTTTGGAGTTCCCAGTTATGGTCATCAGTGCCATGAAGCAGAGCTTGGCTGCTAAATTATGGGAAGGAGTAGGGTATTTTTACATAGAAGTGCTGACTCCCAGTGTATGGAGCTACTTTGGGCAGGGCTTGGGGAGCGCTCCCATTCCAATGACTGAGAACCTCGTACTATACTGTGTGAGCATAATTATCACCTACTGTGATCTGAAAAGCATTGGGTGACAGTGGCTAACTTAGTCTAGAGGAAGAAAGGTGAAATTGAGTAAAATAAATCAGAGAAAATGTACAGAAGGGGTAGATTTTGACATATGTCAAATCTACATGTATATGTCAATGTATATGTCAATACATTTTGACATATGTATACTTGGGAGACACATTGAATTTAAAATTAAAGAGGGAAGGGAATAGATTGCACAAAAGGGGAATAACAAGAGACATAGTTGGGAGGGTCAATTAGAAGGTGGGAAGAAAGGAGTGTGGGTGACATTATAAAGGGGTCCTTTCAGGCAACAGGACAAGAGCTGAGGTCAGCCCTCTGGTCCAAAGGGTCTGAGAGTGGAGTGTGGCAAGGTGGCCGGAGGAGGTCTCTAGGCAAAGATGTGACATAATGAAAATGGGGTTCAGGAAAATGCACTCTTTAACTGCAGGCAGAGAAAACAGATGGCAAGAGAAGGAAATGGAGTCCGGGTAAGAGTCGCTGAATCTATACTTTTTCAGTTTTCATCTAAAATTTGTCATCAAAAAGATAGAGCTTTGGTTTTCACCTTCTTTTCAAATTTACTTTATATATATATATATATATATATTTATTTTTTAAAAGATTTTATTTATTTATTTGACAGACAGCAATCACAAGTAGACAGAGAGGCAGACGGGGGCTGACGGGGGCCGGCGGGGGCAGGTGGTGGGGCGCTAGGAGCAGCCTCCATGCTGAGCAGAGAGCCTGATGCTGGCTCAATCCCAGGACCCTGGGAGCCTGACCTGAGCTGAAGGCAGAGACTTAACCCACTGAGCCACCCAGGTGCCCCTGACTTTATGTATTTAAAAAAAAAAAAAAAAGTTTCCCGCTTGAGAATTTCATCTTTGTTTTGTTTTTAGGTTTTAAATTGTTTGTGCCTGTGACATAAACTTACTTTTCTTGTCCCTCCACATTTCAGACTTTGCTATAGATAGCTATCATCAAAAATTAAGCATAGACAGAGCTTATTTCTAGGATATTTTTAGTTTTCCCAATCGCTGATCTGGACTTCCAGTTTTTGTTTATTTTCTTTAGTTCAGATAAGATGGATTGCTTTGGGTTATGAAGTGAGTCCTTTATCCAACCATAAACTTTACTTTTAAATATGTTATGAAAGTGAATTGAAATGGGCTTTAATAGGTACTACTGAAGCATATATGCACCAGACATTTTTATGCAGAATGTGCTTATGGAAAGGGAATCTGAAGACTGAAAACTTTCCAGAAGCCATCTGCTCTGTCCCCTACCTCTTCAGGGGAGAACAGGAAAAAAAAAAAAAAAAAAAATAAAAAAAAAAAAAAGAAAAGAGAGAGAGAGATTGAAAGAGAGAGAGAGAGAAATGGAGACATCATGCTTAATCATAAAATATTAGAGTAAAATATGTAACTCTAGTTCTACTATTGCACAGAAGAGGAAGAAGGGGTGGGTGAATAAAATAAATTTTAATACAGTTTCCTTGCCATCTATTACCTGTGGGTTGATAATCAAAAGACTTAAGTTCTCTGAATCTATTTCCTCATCTGTGAAATCTGTTAAGTGTCTACCTTATAAGACTGTTGGAATGATTAAATAGCATAGTATATGTAAAACACCACTCATGACATAGTGTTCAATAAGTTATACCTACACATGATTATTTTATTAATATTATTTTCATAAAAATGAATTGGAAACATGACAGCAAAGATCCTCGTGTTTTATTTGGAGAAGTAAAGAATTGATGCATGAATCTATTTAAAACATGAAAGCATTAGATGAGTGAGCTGGTAGGTCATTTCTTCATTAGCTTTAGCTCTTGACCTTGTTCTCCAAAGGAAATGTTAACACATAGGAATGGCGATAGTCTAGACTCTGATATTTACTAGCTATGTAACTTTAAGAAAGTCATTTAAAATTTATAGCTAAGAGATCTATAAATATTAAATACAATAGTGTATAATATACCCAGATTAATGGCTCTCACATATGGTGTTCTGTAGGCATTATTCCCTATCCTAGCATTTCACCTCTAACCTTAGAATGCTACCAGACTTTCCCACTCTCCAGGGTTATTTGGGGTTCACTAGAGATGGTGAGTGATATAGCAATGTATTTGGATGACTATACATATGTGAACTTACAATTAAAAACAATGATCAGAGATGTCTGTATGGCTCAGTTGGTTAAGCATCTTCCTTTGTCTCAGGTCATGATCCCAGAGTCCTGGGATTGAGTCCTGAATCGGGCTCTTGGTCAGCAGGAAGCCTGATTATCCGTCTGTCTGCAGCTCCTCCCCTCTCTCTCTGTGCTCTCTCTCCCTCTCTCTCTATTTGATAAATAAATAAATAAAATCTTAAAAAGATAAAAAATAAAAATAGTTACCAGAGATTGGTATCCTGATATAGAACAATGGATGAGCAATGGATACTCTGATAAGTTGAAGAGAAAGATAGATGTCCAGGTTTCCCAGTGTTGAATATACGTTCTGCTTCCTCATTGAGTCTATCAGTTTCTAGACTTGATACATGAACATTTTTCTCAGCTCAACCACTGAAAGTGCTGTCCAGAACAATTCAAATTTCTTTCCCACACACAGAACAGGTATAAAATGTATTTCCACGTTGGTTGTCATATTTGCCAACAGTTTCCAAAGGACTAAATAAATAAATAAATAAATACCCCCCCCCCACACACACACACCTCCTACCTGGCAGGCTGCGAACACTGATTCATCTTCCTGTAACTGGAGTTCAGCTCAGTGGTTTCAATGAAGAACCCCAGAGGAAGACAGGTGGGGGTATCACTGGTAAGATCTTCTTCATGATAAAAACGTGTGCCCTTTCTAATTTACCGCTTATCCTCACATTAACTCTGAAACAGACCTTACTGATACCAATATTTTGGATGTTGACACAGAAGCTCCAAAAGGGTAAGCAACTTGTCTAAAGTATACATGGCAGAAGAAATGGTATAGGGGCACAGGTCTGTGTGATTCTGAAGTATATAGGTCTGCACTGTCCAAAAGAAATATAATGCAAGCTACGTGCACAATTTTACACTTTCTAGTAGCTTCATTAAAATAGCAAAAAAACAAACATATGCTTTATTTACCCCAATATGCCCAAAGTATAATTTCAATATATAATAATGTAAAATTATGAATCAGATATTCTACTTTTTTGAATTAAGACTTTTATGTTCACATGAGCACACCTCCTTTTTAGCTTGTTTTTTACATCTGTTTGACATATAAAAAGCTGTACATATTTAATGTATGTAGCTTGATGAGTTTGGAGTTAAGTATACAGTCATGAAACTATCACCATAGTCAATGCCATAAGCATATCCATGGTCTCCCAAAAGTTCTACCCACCCTCTATTATTATTTTGCTTTGGGGGATAAGAACACTCAATATAAAGTCTACTCTCAGCAAATTTTAAGTATACAGTACGGAATTATTAGCTAAGGCTCCCTTGCTGTGTAGTAGATCACTAGGACTTACTCATCTTGCATAACTGAAACTTTGTTCTCTTTGACTAAGACTTTCCTCGGCCCCTGGAAACCACCATTCTACTCTCTGCTTCTAAGAGTTTAAATATTTTAGATGCCTCCTGTAAGTAGTATCACATAGTATTTGTTATTCTGTGTCTGTTTTGTTTCCCTTAGCATATCCTCCAGGTTCCTCCATGTTGTCACAAATAACAGGATTTCCTTCTTTTTTAAGGCTCAGTAATATTACCTTGTATGTATAAATCACAGTTTTTTAATCCATTCATCTGTCAATGACATTTAGGTTGCTTTCTTGTTGTGGTTATTGTAAATAATGCTGAAGTGAATATGAGAGTACAAATATCTCTTTGAGATCCTGATATCAATTCTTTTGGATTTATACTCAGAAATGGGAATGGTGGATCATATAGAAGTTCTATTTTTACTTTTTAGACTAATCTCTACTATTTTTTCCATAACGGCTACAGTAATTTACACTCCTACCAACAGTGCCCAAGGGTTCACTTCTTCATTCTTGCTGACCTTATATTTTGTGTTTCTTTCTTCTGTACTGTGTAACTTCCTCCTTTTTCAAGTTTGTCCTTGAGGCCCAAGATAAACACCAGATTTATCCAAATTTGGTGAAATATTAAGTTAATTTGGTGAATTGAAATTAGCCAGACTGATTTTTTTTGGTTGAATGGATTATTTGGCTAATCCAGTAACAGCTTATAGTAGTAGATTACAGAATCAAACACCACAGGTTGGGTCCTTCATTGCTTGAACAGAAAGTACAGTATCTCAGGGAATACGAGATTCTCGTAGGCTGCCCTTTGGGACTTACCACCTCTTTGTGAGCCTCTCTACCCTCTTTTCCAACTCCAGGTTGGTCTGGAGCCAATATTTATAAGTGAGGTAAAATTAATTCTTTTTCTTTTGTCTCCTCTTATTTGATATTAGATTCTGGTGAAAACAGACTCCTTTAAACAAGGATATGCATGTTTTATTTTTGCCTGTTAAACCAACTAAGACACCCCACTATCTATGTGGGAACAGGATAAAAGTATGCGGTCTTGTCCTCTGTGTACTCCCCCAGCAATAAAGGTACGGGGATCATTCAGATTCCAGCTAAGGGTGACGAATGATTCTGGGATATCTTGCATCTGAACTTAGGAGAAGCAATATGTGAACAGCAAAACAAGAGAATTATTCAAAGGGCCTATCATGCACATTTTGTGTTTTTAATGATAGCTATCCTAACTGGCATGAGGTGATATCACATTATGGTTTTTATTTGTATTTCTGCAATGATTAGTAATGTCAAGCACCTCTTCATATACTATTTGGCCATTTGTATGTCTTGTCTTTTCTGGGAAAAGTCCTATTCTGTGCATGTGCCCACTTTTTGATCAGTTTATTTATTTTTATTTATTTTTTACTTTTTTGCAATTGAGCTATATGAATTCCCTATATATTTTGAATATTAATCCTTTATTGGATGTATGGCTTGTAAATATTTTCTCCCATTCTGTAGGTTGCCTTTTCATATTGTTGATTATTGCCTTTGTTGTTCAGAAGATTTTTAGATTGATATACTACCATTGGTCCATTATTTCCTTTTGTTGTCTGTGCTTTTTGATGTTTTTTTTTTTTAAAGATTTTATTTATTTATTTGACACAGAGAGAGATCACAACTAGTCAGAGAGAGGGGAGGAAGCAGGCTCCCTGCTGAGCAGAGAGCCTGATGTGGGGCTTGATCCCAGGACCCTGAGATCATGACCTGAGCCAAAGGCAGAGGCTTAAGCCACTGAGCCACCCAGGTCCCCCTGTGCTTTTTGATGTTATAGCCAAGAAATCATCACCAAGACTAATTTCAAGAAGCTTTTCCCTTCTGTGTGTGTTCTTCCACGATTTTTTATGGTTTCAGGTCTAATGTTTAAATCTTTAATCCATTTTGAGTTGAAGTGATTGACAGAGTCAATACAATCTCTATCTAATTTACAGAATTAGAAAGAAAAATTCTAAAATTTATATGGAACCATAAAAGACCTTGATTATTCAAAGCAATTTTGAACAGGAAGAACAAAATTGGAGGCAGCATATTTACTTATTTCAAAATATATTACAAAGCTTCAGTAACAAACTAGTATGGTAACGGCATAAAAACAGTCATATAAACAAATGAAACAGAACAGAGAGCCCAGAAATAAACCCATGCATATACAGTCAACTGATTTTCAACAAGAGTGCTAAGAATACACATTGGGGAAAAGATAGTCTTTTCAACAGATGGTGTTGGGAAAACTGGATGTCCACATGCAAAAGAATAGAACTGTACTCTTCTTATGAGATATCCCAAAAGTGCATCTTAATTTAAACTAACAATATATCAATTACTGAATGACCACATGTGAAAAGACTAGGTAGATAATTTCACTATATTGTGCTACCTCTCTATCCACCCTTCCTCTTTTAACACATTCTGCAAACAGCATCTAAGTTATTACTACACTTTAATTTTCTGATGCATGTGGAGGCTTGAAAGAAATGAAATGTGAAAGAAAACAATCTCCCTTCCCTATATTTTCCCACAGTATTGAGTTTCTAAATATCATTGTCAGAATATGTATTCTACTACCATTATCTCACATGAACCATCCAATCAGTCCGAATGGTATACCTGCTTATGAACTACAGACTACAGCATGCTCACCTTGACCTGAATTCCTACTTTCAAATATAGCACATAAGGATCTCCAACATAGACCCAGATCTCGCCTTATTATCTTCATGACTTCACCATCTCCTGGCTGTTTATGCCTTGCATTGATACATTTTAGTTCATTTGAATTTCTGACCCATTGTTTGATCTTAATCTCTGGTCATTTTGTAACCCATAATCTCTCCTTTTGTGGCTGCCTTGATTCTTGACCCACTGCTTCCTGCTTCCCTTACCTTTTAAGAGAAGGACCTCTTCACCGTGATTTCTCCAACATGGTATCAGACAACTTGCTTGACCTATGGGACTATTCTTCAGTCTTACCCATCAGTTCTAGTATTCTTGGCATTTGAGGCTTCATACCTCCATCTTCTGCAGGATCTGTCACTTGAAGCCTTCCCAAATGGTCTTTCAGGGACTCCTGCTTTACACCTGGTTGTCAGGCTTTCTCCTCACTTGAATTCCTCTGTGACTCTTAGTTGCCTTGCCAAGCTCTGCTACCAGTGAAACTATCTAATGTCTGCCAAGTGGAAAGGGCTTTTCTTTCTTTCTTTTTTTTCCCCCACCCTTAATTTCAAGTGTTATGAGTTTCCTCAGAAATAAGCCTAGGATCCTTATTCAGCAAACTTCACACAGAAATATTCTGTCCTCTTAGGGAATATTTTAAGAACCATGAAAGTCAAAGGTATACGAGAGCAACTTCTTAAATAAGAGATTCCCCATGAATTTAGATTTACTAGGTATGATAGAATGCAGTTCTGAAGTTAATAAGTACAAGAAACTAGGAAGTAAAAAGGAAGGAAAACTAATATTGCATGCCTTCAGGCAAGATGAGCATGCTTCTGATATGAAATGGATTAAGAACAAAAGCCCTGCAAAATGGTTTGGAGTTTTTTCAAAAAGTTAAAAATAGACCCAGAAATTGCAGTACTAGGTAATTATCCAAAAGATACAAACATAGTGATTCAAAGGGGCACGTGCATCCCAATGTTTATAGCAGCAATGTCCACAATAACCAAACTATGGAAAGGAACCAGATGTCCATTGACAGATCAATGGATAAAGAAGATATGGTATATACTATATATTGTATAATGAAATATTACTCAACTACCAAAAAGAATGAAATCTTGCCATTTACAATGATGTGGATGGAACTAGTTGGTATTGCATTAAGTAAAATAAGTTAGTCAGAAATTGTCAAATACTATATGATTTCACTCCTATGTGGAATTTAAGAAACAAAACAGATGAACATAGAGGAAGTGAAGGACAAGTACAGTAAGACGAAAACAGAAAGGGGACCAAATCATAAGAGATTTTTTTTTAAGATTTTATTTATCAACGTGACAGAGAGAGATCACAAGCAGGCAGAGGGCCAGGCAGAGAGGAGGGGGGAGGGAAGCAGGCTCCTCGCTGAGTGGCGAGCCCAATGCAGGACTCAATCCCAAGACCCTGAGATTATGACCTGAGCCACAGGCAGAGGCTTTAACCCACGGAGCCACCCAGGTGCCCCAAGAGATTCTTAATTTTAGGGAACAAACTGAGAATTACTGGAGGAGAGGTGGTGGGAGGATGGGGTATTTGGGTGGATGACATTAAGGAAGGTCCTTGAAGGAATGAGCACTGGATATTGTATATAACTGATGAATCACAAAATTCTACCTCTGAGACTAATAATACACTATATGTTAATTAAATTTAATTTAAATAAAAATTCTAAAAACATAATTTATAAAAATTAAAAGTTAGAATAAATAAAAACAAAATACCTCAATAGGCGGGATTTTCTCTGATTCTGACTTAAAGAAAGGCTTATTAACTAATCCATTTAAAAACCTAATCAAGAAAAAAATGGATCAGCCTTTCTCCCAGTTTTAATTTATGAAAATATGCCCCTCAATTTGTTTAAATTATACCACATCTAGTGAATATCAAAATGTGGATCCACCAAAATCTGTACCTGTTTGGAGAATGGGCCCAATCCAAGGAAAGGACAGTTGGGCCCAAACTTCCAATATTCCAAGTTCAGTCTTGATGAAAACCACTTCCCCATTTAGGGAGTTTATCAGTTTTAACT
Organism: Mustela nigripes; assembly: GCF_022355385.1. Taxonomy (NCBI): domain Eukaryota; kingdom Metazoa; phylum Chordata; class Mammalia; order Carnivora; family Mustelidae; genus Mustela; species Mustela nigripes. The sequence goes on from NC_081559.1 coordinate 106,928,420, forward strand.
AAGCTTATAGTAGGTAATAGCCAAATATGTACTACACTCTTTTCCCCCAGATTCACTCACGGGAAGGGTTTCAGTACTCTTCTTCTCTGGGTTATTAAGGAAAACTCTCAGCTGGGGGATTATGTTGGGTATTACACATATAAAGAGTAGTACAGAGGCATGAATATGTACCTACGGGAGAATCAACAGGACAGTGAGCAAATTAAAGCCAAGTCACATGGAAAAGTTGGAAGAATTCTGCACATGTCCAGTCTGAAGACTCCTATTTTGGCAGGTTGGGAGTAGATGACATGTGGCCCCTATGACAAAAACAAGCCAAAAACCAAGGTGCTCTCAGGACACATCAGCCAGCCTGACCAGGTGATACTGCAGACACAAGATGGGGGAGTTAATGTTAATGACCTTGAAGGGCCTGTCAGCCTTGAGATTCTATCACAAAATATTCCTCTCCCACAACATCAATGTTGTTCCATGAAACACAACCAAGAGAAGACTTCTTTTAACCATGCCAGAACAGGGGATTCCTGCTAGTGAAGTGTTTGAGCTTTGACCTGGGTCTTGTTTTTCTATAAATAATCAGTAGTGCACATGATTGTGCAAGGCAGGGTTGGCCCCAGCACATTTTCCTGGCCTCATCTCATTAGATGAAGGGTGGAAAAACCAGGCCCTCTCTGGCCTTGGGCAAGGAAACTTTTATTGATTGCACTTGTCATGAGTAATTTGCAGCCGAAGAAGAGAAACCAGGGGAGTCCTGTAAACTAGAACTCCTGGTCCTGCATTCGCCATATCCAAAATGGATACAATATACAGAAACCTACATGGTCCATGTTCTCATTCCTATCTACAGGACACTCCAATATTTTTTCCTTTGTAAGTGATTGGGTAAAACCGATCCTCATTAACTTTCAGCTTCTAAAGCTTTAGTAAAGACCACAGTGATACATCAAAATAAATATTGAGCCAACCATCCCTTTTTAGTTATTATTTTTGCTATTATTTTTATTATCAACAATGACCTTAACACATCAGTTAGGAATAGGTTTTTATCTACCAGTGAGAACAGGTTTAATGGGATGGGGAAAGAGAGTGTGTGTATGTATAATTATTTCTTTGTCTTCTTGCAATAAAAAATCCCATGACAGGCAATTCAGAACAAGTAGAGCAAATGTCAAGTAACTAGTAAATGAAGGATTTGAAGCCCTGATTCATGTCAGATCAGGGCCCATACATTTGCAATCATCACCATGTTGATATACCAAAGAGACCAGCCTCAGGAATTGGGTCATCCCATGACTGACTTGGTTAACTTCCTGCCAAGTGTCCCTATGTTCCCAGCAGATGGAACAGCAATGTTCTCATTGTGTTAAGCTGCCAGAGACAATCCATCCTCCAGTGAATATTTGCAATATCATCACTAGAGGTGACAAAAGCTAAGAAAGTTGAAGGAAATTTTAGGGCTGAGATGACATATTTCATAAATACAGATGAAGACAATGCTTACGTTAGGTGGGATAATGAGATCATTGGATTTGTACAAAATATCCAAGATCATCAGGCTTAATAGACCCAATGCTATATTAAAGGGAGACATTGAAAATAACACGTTTATAATAAGGTATAAGCAGATTCTATTCATTTAATTAATTCCCACCAAAGGAATTACAAATTATTTTCAAAAGAAAAATACTGAAAAAATGTAGTAATTCAACAAAAAAATAAGGCATTTACTTCTACTGAGAAGTAATCCAAACAGACTTTAGAAAACATTTACCTTTCCCTAATTATTCTTTATAGTCAACTTTATATGAAAATGACCAAATCTTAATACCCCAGATGGCCAATCATATGCTTACTTATTTATCTGTCCACAATCAAAACAAAGCCCCAGACAGGCAATGATTTCCACATTTTCTACAAATTAGAAGAAATTTTGAACAAACAGACCTCAAGCGGCTGATAACAGTACCTTTCCTGAGAGATCAAACTTGGAAGTTAAGATGATGTTGAATGACATCATTCCAAGCCGTGACTTCTCATTGAGAAATGGCACCATAGACAAACAGCTCAAATTAAATGAGAGAGATGTGTACCCTTTTGAACTATAGCTGCTTTCTATCTCTTGATTTTACTATGTTTTGAGTGAATCTTTCTTACCTTCCTCATGAAGTCCTCTTATTCTGTTCCTTTTTAAATTATGTCCTAAGTTCTGTATGAGGAAACATATATGTCCTTGAAGAATGCTTCTAAGTCATCATAGGTCTTATTTATGCCTCATTTATGATACTTTTCAAGTTTGTTTTTTAACACTTTCTTTACTTTTTTATTCAATATTTATTGAACACTCACCATGTGTCAATAGTTTGGCATCATTTTTTCTAGGGAATAAAGAAGATGGGTTCTGGAAATGCCATTGTTTGCTGCTCCAAAGCCCAGACGGAGGTAATCCTAGGTTGATCACATGCAAGTGTTCCAGGGATTGTCTTGGTTTATGCCTATTGTCTCAGCCTAAATATGTCTTTTTTTTTTTTTCATCTTCAAGTGTTTCAGTTTGGAGGATAACTTATATGTTTATCCTAGTTAGAACTATAGGAAATATGGTTTCTTAAGTTGGTGACCATGTTAGCATGCCTTCTTATGTGTATTCTAATAGGTATAGAAACCTGAAATCGCAAGCTAGAGACAAGCCAATGCTATTGCTAACATAAGGAAAAGAAGAATAAGGTTGGAGATGTCACATTCCCTGATTTCAAGCTTTACTACAAAGCTACAGTAATCAAAACAGTATGGTTTTGGCATAAAAACAGACACAGGTCAATGTACCAGTATAGAGAGCCCAGAAATAGGCCCAGGAATATATGGTCAATTAATTTGGCAAAGGAGCCAAGAATATAAAATAAAGAAAGGTTAATGTCTTCATAGACAAATACCATGCTGCAGGGAAAACTGGACAGCCACATGCAGAAGAGTGAAACTGGACCACTATCTTACACTATACACAAAAATAAACATAAAATGGATTAAGAACTTGAACACAAGACCTGAATCCATGAAACTCCTAGAAGAAAACATGGGTGATAAGCTCTTTGACATAGGTCTTAGCAATAATTTCATGAATCTGACACCAAAAACAGAAGTGAACAAGTATGAATGCATTAAACTTAAAAGCTTTTGCACAGCAGATGAAACCATTAGCAGTATAAAAAAGCAACCTACTGAATGGGAGAAATATCTGACAAGAGGTTTATATCCAAAATATATTAGAACTCATACAACTGAAAAAAAAAAAGTAACTCGTAAAACTGAATAGCAAAACACAACAGTCTATTTAAAAAATGGGCAGAGGATCTGAATAGACATTTTTCCAAAGAAGACGTACAGATAGTCAACAGTAAATGAAAAGATATTCAACATTATGAATCATCAGGAAATGCAAATCAAAAACAGTGAGATGTGACCTAAAACCTACAGATTAGAAATAACAAGTCTTGGTACAGATATGAAGAAAAGGAATCCTTGTGCACTATTGGTGGGAGTGTAAACTGCTACAATCACTGTGGAAAACAATATGGGAGTTCCTCAAAAATTAAAATATTAAAATAGAACTGGCATAGGATCGAGCAATTCCACTTCTTGGTATTTGTCGAAAGAAAATGAAAACACCAATTGAAAAAATATATAGGACCTTCCTGTTCATTGCCGCTTGTTTACCATAGTCAAGATATGGAAACAGCCTAAGCACCCAGTGGTGAATGAATGGATAAAGAAGGTGTGGTGTATACACATAATGGAATTTCTTAATTTAAAATCAGTTATCCAACTTGTAAGTACATCATTAGTTTCAGACGCAGAGTTCAGTAATTCATCAGTTGCATATAATATCCAGTGCTTACCACATCACATGCCCTCCTTAATGTCTGTCACCCAGTACATAAAAAAATAAAGTAATTTTGCCATGTGCCAGAACATGGATGGAATCTGAGGGAATTATGCTAAGGGAGTAAGTCGGACAGAAAAAGAGACTATAGATCTCTTATCTGTGGAATATATGTAAAACTCATAGTTACACAAAACAGACTGGCAGTTGTCAGAGATGGAGGGGCAGGTAACAAAAAGATCACGATTTGGCAAGTTAGCACCATTATTCACATAGGAATTTAAGCTCCAACACCTACCAAAAAGCAAAGTAACCACCTAGAATGCTCATAGAAGAAGAGTAAACTATGTACCAGGATGTGTTAAAGGCTCTTGACCACCATCTAACCCTCAGGAACAATCAAATGGGGTGGGATTGTTTATTTCCAATTTCTTTTTGAGGATATTAAGGGTCTGATAGGTGAAGGGAGGTGTCATTTATAACCTCACAGGAACTGAACAGGGGACAATGTATACAGATTTACTGTATTAAAACAGTTCTGCTCACAAATTACACAGGACCTGCTCCCACTTGGAGACAATGGGCTGGGACAGAGGAATAGAGTCAGAGCCACTGTATTTGATGAGTTGGTTTGGTTTTCCACTCTCTGCTGACATCTGTTGGATTCAGGGACTCATTCCATCATTCACTCTAACTACACACCCTTTAACCTCCTTACCTCCCCAATCCCTATATATGTACATTACTTATTTGCCACCAAAAAGTAAAGCATATTTAAATTTTGTCCCATTCCTTTCTGACTTCTAGCATTATCCTTCACTCAGTATCCAAGTATATAGCTTAAACATCTATCGAGCATTTGCTTGTAGAAAATGTGACATTTGCTGCCTTTATCAGAGACTTACTATTGCATGGGTTTCAGGACCTCACTGATATCCTTAACTTCCAACACTCTTTTTAAAACTCATTTCCCCCCCAGCTTTACTGAGATGTAATTGGCATGTAACAGTGTGTGGGTTTAAAGTATACAAAGTGTTGATTTGATACACTCTGTATTGCAAAATGATTGCCATCATTACATTAGCTACCACATCCATCAAATCACATAATTACCATTTCTTTTCTGTAGGGAGAACATTTAAGATCCACTCTTTTAATAACTTTCAAGTTTTTTTTTTTTTTTTTTTTAATGGCCCAGCTGCCTCCTCTGTGATCACTGCCTGCTAAGAGTTCCATACAACACCGTAGAAGCAAGACTGTTTATTGCATAGCACTGATTTTTACTACAACTTTGGTTTGGTGATCGTAGCATCAGAAAGACACAATGAAACATTGAAGCCTGGATGTCACTCTCCCCATAATCATCAGCTCATCTCCAGCTTTAGGTCTCTAACCGCCTGTCCCTTCAGAAGCCCCAGTGTCCCCTGAAAACATCCCATCTTCAAATCAAGTCCCTCCCCTTTTCTTTTTCTTTCCTTCCTTCCTTCCTTCCTTCCTTCCTTCCTTTCTCTCTCTCTCTCCTTCTTTTTTTTTTTTTTTTTTTTGTTAAGATTTTATTTATTTGACAGAGAGAGACACAGAGAGAGAGGGAACACAATCAGGGGGAGTGGGGAAGGAGAAGCAGGCTTCCAGTGGATCAGGGAGCCCGATGTAGGGCTTGATCCCAGGATCCTGGGATCACGACCGAAGTGGAAGGTGGAGGCTTAAAGACTGAGCTACCCAGGTGCCCCAAGCCCCTCCCCTCATCTGACCTTTTTTACATGGCCCTGGGTTCCAGGGGAAAAACAAACAAGCAAACAAACAGATTTTGATTTTACCTGCAATTATTAAACAACTCTAAAAATAACAAACAAAATCTCTCCACCACAGAACAACCACTTCACATGAAAAAAGGAAGGTGGTTTTTCTTGTTATTGTACTCTACTAAATGTTAACTTCCTTTATCTAGACCTTCCCATAACTAACATTGACTGAGGTATTTTCCTAAACAGATAAACAAGCTGTCTTTCTGCTCCTGCTCTGGAACAAGGAAATGCTGAAATCAGCTTTTAAACTAGCAGTGTTCTTCTAATGATAGAAATGAAATATATTTAATTCATTACTAAAAATGTATTTATTGGGCACCTGTAATTCTCCAGCAAGGTGGGGAAGATTATGGAGTTATTAAACAGGATAATATATGAATCCTCAAGGAGCTTTCAAGTCTGTTGAAGAGAACAAATCCTGAAAGAACAGATAGAAATGAGAACGAGGGTAAAAAGGCAAGGTGTTTCTTCCACATTCCCTTCTCCTACCTAGTTAGACAAAACTAGTTTGAAGATTAAAAGGAAAGCATCTATGGAAGGAAATAGGTCCTTTAAACTTCAAATAAATTAACTAAAATTAATTCAGTGCTTATTTATTGCCCAAACCCCCATCCCTTGAGTAAGTGATAGCACCTAGAGTTTTTGCAAAAATAATATTTTAAATTGCTAATTCGAGAAATACTTTACTGAGCACAATCAAAGTAGAAAAGACAGACTGATGAAAAATAATTTAGCATGGAAAGATTAAGGTGATTATTTCTTCTCAAAAAAGATATTGTTTTGTTTTGATTGCACATGGAGGTATTTAAAAGACTATCATCCCTAAACCTAGAGTCATCCTCTAGGTAGACCCCAAGGAAAAGCCAGCTAATTGAAGAAACTTGGCAAATGTGGGTTCTCCTGGGACCAATTAGGTAAGAATAGGAGAGAGGAGTTTTTGCTTTCTTTCGTGGCAGTTTCACAAACTGGCTGTAGGGCTGTTGCTGACCAAGTATGGAAGGCAGATGGGACCTCTTAAGGAAGAAAGCGAAAAGCATCGTTTACAGCTCTACTTCCTTTAAGCTCAGAGTAAAGACCTCGGTCTTTCAGTAAGTAACGCAGAGACTTCTCTCATGCTAGCGTTTAACTCCTGCCAGGCTTCCTGACAAGGATGGCATTTGTTTGCAGGCAGGTTACACCTTCGCTCCCACACAAAAACAATATCCTCATCCTTTCTTCTTTTTTGAGGCTGAATCATCAGTCCACCATGTTTGAAATGCAAAGATTCAAATGCGGTTTCCAGGCTTTTAAGACAGAGATGGTTCAAAGCCTCAACGAATCACATGAGTGCAGACACTCAATAGGGGCTAAACAAATTATTGGTGGCTGAACAAAGGACTCTGGAATCAGATACACTTGTATTTGGAATCCAGCTTCTCAGTAAACCACCTGAGTGATTTGGGGCTAATGTCTAGCTCAGTACTATAAGCCTCAGTATACTTATTTCTCAAATGGAAATAATAGTAGGTTCTGAGGTTCGCAACTGATGTGTGTAGATAATCAGGTGTTCTAATAAACTATGGCCATGTGCATGAAATAAAAGTGATACAGCAACCTGGACTTCTTCTCCCTTCATTCGTCATTGGAATTGTGTGTGATTGTTGGTATATGGCACGCAGGCCAAAGAGCATTTGCAGCCAGCCTTCTCTGACTGGCTCACATCTCTCCAGCATATATATTAATAGCATCAAACACCTCTCCTCAATGTATCACAGTTGGAGTTTTCTATTTATTCCTGCATGTATTTAAAGTGTGCCTCCTTCCAGATTGTATATGAGCTCCTTAAGGGCCAATACTATTTTGGTTTTGTTTTTTGCAATGGCATGGGCAGACCCAGGACACCGGCACGTGGAGATTATGATCAAATAAAATATGAAAACCTTGCCTTCCAATTTCACAGGTGAGAAAGCTGAGGCTCTGGAGGAATACTTTTCTTAAAGTAACGGGTCTTAGGCGGAGAGCCGGCGATTCAGACCTAAAAGTGATACTCCATAGTCAATATGGTTTCTGGTAAGATAGACAATACCACATTACCATTATTATTATTACTTTATTATTATTATTATTTACAGACAATTAGAGGAAGCATAGGGGATGTTAAATAATTTTCGCAGGCAGATACATGCAGTGCTGGGGCTCATCCAATTAGATGCCCACAGCTCCTTCCCTATAATCTACTTCCTATTTACCATGAAAACTATTCTCAGTATATTGCTAGTGGGTTCCTTAATGGTCTTCTGCTGGTTGTGCAGGGTTTGCTTGGTCCAGGCAGGGGTGATGCTTTTTTACTTTCTCTCAGTGATCTGGATGATCCAGTCCTATGAGAATCTTGGATTGGCACTCGTTGGGCAGGTGGGATTCAGCTACCACCTGCTTACTTGTTCTAGTTTGTGCTGGAGGGCCTTTTCTCTGAATATTTTGACAGGCAGCCAGGCCTTTTTACTGAATGAAAGTGAGCCTAGGAAATCTACAGTGGAGTGAGGGAGTGTGACGCTGTCAGGAAGGTAAGCAAAAGAGGTTGCAAGACTGACCAGCTTAGAAGCAGAGGGTTGAACAATTTCCCCATAGTACCTGCTGACCCACACACATGAGTGTCAAGCTAGAATGATCCTGGCAGGTGTGCCTTTGGAGTCTCAGGTGGACTCTGAATTTTGGGCTTTTGTAAGCCAAGTAGGAATGCAGGCTCAAATAATTTAAGTGTCTCTTATTCAGCCTGCCAAGTGACATAAATGCGGGAGACTATAGGAAACCTACTCTGTCTTGGCAATATTAACTTTTGCTATGAAGCTCTGGATACAAAAGTATTCTCAGTAATTCCTTTGGGCTAGCCCAGTACCTGTATTTAACCTCTATTCAAATCTAGGATGAATCAGTATTGCTAATATGTCAAAATGGTAGAAATATCAAAATATCAAAATACTTCCTTTTCAATTAGCTAAGTACCAGAGTTATCGAAATAGCCGCCATAACTTTGTGTCTATCCTGTCACCTCCCTAGGAACCCCAACTCGTCTCTGCTCCAGCCATGACCCATCAGGAAACTGGCTCCTGTACTTTGATACTGGAACCCTGGTGGGCAGTGATTTATTAAATATTCTAAATATTATGTGCTTTTGAAATTGCTTTGACATATCTGGTTTCTCTGCTAGACTATCAACTCCTTGAGGCCAAGAATAGTGCTTAGCTCACTTGTTTAGCCCTAACACCTAGCATAAGAGTTGGGAACACTCTATGTTAAAAAAAAAAAAAAAATGGAGACACAGAGCAACTTTTTAGTACAGTTTACTCTTTTAAAACAAGTTAGTGGTTGAAGTATGAATAGACACTCAGTGGTGTGGATGTCCAGGACCACGGCTTGTTTCAGTTTGTAAGATCACAGGTAGCGTTCCCTTTATTGTTCATTACTATCTGAACGCTTCTGTAATACCGGAGTCCTGCAGTTCCACAAGGAGAGTTGCCCCGGATAATTAGTTTCATGAACCACGGCCACTTTGGCAGCTTTCCCCTCTCCTGGCACTCCTGGGAATATCTGGGACCTGGGATATGCTTTCTTTTCATAGAGTTATCTTAAATGAAAGTAACTATACACTATGTAATATATACATTAAACAGTAGGAAACTAGATTATATAAAGTCATTTAAAATTGCTAACCAACTTTTATATGGGTTTCATCTCATCCAACATGTTGGACTTCATGTTGTGTCTTTCCTTGTGTTCATAAATGGGATCCTGGATGTTTAAGTCTTGTTAAAATCATTTTATACATTCACAGTTCCCGGAACAGCATGAAATGCAGGGAGTTTGGTCATTTGGATACTTTTTCATCTGGAATAATAAAATATGTTGTTATTAATAATTTTATTTACCAAATACATATTATTTTTATCTAGTGAATGCTTTTTTTGATTATTGATCTCCCTTCATACAGCAAGCCAATACATCACCTTTTATTTTGATTATAACACTCTAAGCTAGGTATTTGTATCCTCATTCTACCTATGAGAAAACCAAAAGCCAGAGAGATTAAATAATTTCCCCAAGGCCTTCCAGACCCTAATTGGTGTTTCTGGGATTCATCTTGAGTCTGCCTGGCTCCAGCCTGCAAACGCCTTTCCCCTGGTACTGCCTTGTCTTTCATTCCCCAGTGACCCATGCCTTCCCAAGGACAGCCTGTGACCAACAAACTCAACCTGACAGCAGGCAAGGAATCCTCACAGCTATGTTCTGGAGCAATGGGTGTCCGATTCTGGGAATCTTAGAGTTAGTGAGGGAGTTGCAACAATCACAGGTGCCCAGATGCCACTTCCAGATATTCTGTCAGGAGTGGTCTGGAGTGGGCATGAACATCTGGGTTTGTGTTGTATTATGTTGTATTTTTAATTTTCTGTCAATTCAAATGTGCAGCGAAGTCCAAACCCCTGTTCCAGTGTAGTGGCGCCCATATGGGTGTGCATACGTACGGTTGAGGATTTGTTAAGGATGCTCCTGGATCTGTAGAACTGGCATTGGGCCCGTGTTCTGTTTTTCCAAGAAGCCCCTGTGACCCTAATGCTGCCGGTTCCACAGGTTGTTAGCAAGGCCCCGGAGCTCCCATTGTTTCTCCCCCCCAGCAGACCTCATCCTCTTCTTTCCCGCTCGCTCTCCTCCTCGAAGAAATTCTCCTGCCAGCGGTTTACACTGAGTTCCTGGCCACCACTCTCTTTCGGCAGCAGGCTTGGTAAGTCCTGGGAAAGCTCTGGTTTCCACTAAGACAACCTGTTAGCTGAGGGGATAGAGGATAGTGAGTAATGAAGTCCGGGTCACAAGTTCAGTGCCCAGGTTCAATGCCCACAGGGATCAGTTAGCTTTTCTCCACTCCTAGCCACAGTCTCCAGGCCAGCCATCGCACACACACGTGTGACTGGCCCTGAGGGATGGATGCCTTATCCACCACGCACGAAACACTCACCAGAAACTCAGCCAGTGTCGGATTCCTCCCTACAGTGGTGGATAGCATCATCCTGATAGGAAGGAAGCATGCAACAATATTAGCTCTCACTGGGTGCGTCCATGTTTTAGGCACCATGCTAAACACTGTGGAATCTTCTCAATGTTCTATGAGGTATGGGGTCACTACCCCCACTTCAAAGAAGAGGATATTGGACTCATGGCTTTAACCTTATGATTAAGCCCCCACATGCACAAAGCACCTGTCAGGCACCTGGCATCGCGAGGACTCAGGCTAGTGTGCTTCATGCTATAAAGCATAAAATAGGGTAATAAACTATTCGTATTCTTTTAAGGTTAGAAATTTTAGAATTCATTCTTGTAGGCCCCATCTTGCCTTTTGATTCTTCTCAATTTATAATGATGACTGTTGCAGTGTTTCTAGAGAAGCATGAATCAGACTGTCCCTATTAAAACAAATAAAAAACAAGCAAGCAAAAAAACCACAGCTGACGAACTCTGTAAAATTGGGAGTGTTTTACCTACATCCAAGATGAGCAGCAAGTGTATCCACAGATTTAACCACCATAATCAAGGTCCTGAAGGTTTTCTGACATACCTGTCTTAGACCTTTTTGGTTTGTCCGAAGTTTACAGGAAATACATCTAGGTTAGGAGCCCAGGAGTTTCTCCATTCAAATTTAGGTTTGATTCCTACATGTCTGACTAGTGGAATCAGCTTTATTTTCGTATGTTAAGGAATCACTAATGTGGACATTGGTGTTTTGTTTTTAAGCATCAAATTCAAGAAGAAACTGCATATGTTTTGCTTCAGTGATCAGAAATATATTTTTTGAAATTTTTAGTGAATATCGAATGCTACCAAATTGGAAAAATAACCGTGATTCTGGCAAAGTCTAAAGTCTGTATGATTTAGCACTAAAGTGAAGTTGCTAAAAATTAAGTAGTAGATCACACACTTTTTGGAGGAATTCCCTATTATACTTTCTTATTGAGTGTTTCAATTACTCTGAATCAAGCCAGGCAATTAGTGCGTTTTTATTGACCATTCTGTATACTAGGTACTGTCCTAAGCCCTAGGAATTGAAGCAGTCAGGCATATGGCTTACCCACAGAGAGATTCTGTCCTTCCATATAAATGGAACATTTCATTTTTTTCTTGGTTATTTCCTTGCTATCCCTAAGGAGTCTTTTATCTTGTTTTAATAAAAATCTTAAAAATTCTGATAAATATTTTGCTCTTCAGCTAGTATTCCTCAAGATATTTCAGGTAAAAATAAAAAATAAAACTTGTAGTTCCCTACTATCTTAACTCAAATATCTCTGTCTTTCAAATTGAAATCTTGTGATTTCCCAACCCTTCCACCCATTCTGTTTCTTTATTGGTATTTTATCACTCTCTGAGATTACTTATTACCTTGACACACTCTACCTATCTTCCTTGCACCAGAGGTAAGCTCTATGGCCGTAGAGGTTTGGGTCTAGTTTGGTGGTATGTCATTATAACCAGGAGCAGTACTTGGAACATGGGAGGCACTCAACAAACACTGCCTGGAAGGGTGGGAGGACGAAGGGATGAAGGAAGGAATGAATATTGGCCATGGATTCAGCATAAGGAATCTGTTACTACAGGATGGGTCAGGACAAGAAACCCATCCTACACTGGATGAAAGGTTACTAAAGACAGCTTTTTAGGATCTCCATTTATCATCATAAGATTTGAGGATTTTACAATTCAGTCCCCCGATGACCATTAATAACAGTCACTATTGATCCTCCAGTATGTTATGAGGGTAGCTTTGTGGTTAATAGTCCAAAGACACTGTAGCCATATCAAAAGAGCATTCAGTATTGACTCTCAGTGTTAGGCTACGTTTCAGTATTTGAAGACTTCTGCTGTAAAACTAGTTTTATTTTCTTTTGTATCATCTGAAAACCACTTCACTTATTACCTAGACCTTCCATTTCTGCCAGGGACCCAAAATTATTATGCCCTGAGTTGCTTTAAGAAGGATTGTTTTTAATCAAGTTGGTGACTAGACTATTGCTAACAACAAACTAGAGGAATGAATGAATGGCAAATTGTCAGCTTGAGAGTAAATGACAATAGGTATAAAATTGGTTGCACAGGTTTTAAGTGTATGGCCATTTAAAGGAGTATTTAAAGAGTATGAAAAAATATGAGTTTTACAGATTTGTCACCAGTCCCCATGGTATTACAACAAGATCTAATGCTTGAAGAATAAGCAAATTGGTTTGGTTTTAAAAGAAGTAAAAGAAAGCAAACCCTATGCATTTTTTAGCAATTACCATTATGAATGCCCACTATGCAGGTACATAGTGGGCCAAATGGACTAAGCACTAACTATATTTATTATTTCCTATAACCTAACTATCGTCTTAGGAGGTAGATACATCACAACCATATCACAGATGAAACTAAGGGAGAGAAAGATAAAAGAAATAAAGAGAAACTGAATCTGGATTTTGAACCAGATATGCTCATCATACTGTGGTCTTTGCATGCTACAACACTGCCTCCTGGGGTCTAGGCTGAAATTACACACAATACTTTATAACATGCACACATAATACATATAAAAGTTTATTATACATAAAGACTATACATTGTATATTACAGTGGTAAGATTATGAGTGATTATTTTCTGATTACTTTTTTTTTACTTTTGAATTTCTATTTATTGTCCAAATTTCTACAAAGAATATAAGTTAATTTTTACATTTGTATTTAAAAATATCCTTTGGGCTTTTTGGAGGGTATCTATAGATTTTTGGAAACTGATTGCAAAGGGTGATAACCATGCTTACCCCAGCTATGTCTTGGAACTGCTGCAAGAAGCAGAATATTAGCATAATGGGTCACTGGTCAGCCTCAGTGTCTCATATCTGAAGATGAACTACTCATCAAGTTAAATCCAATGTGACTTCTACTTTTGTAGCACTTCCTGCAACTCAGTGCCTATTGGGATGCCATATTCAAATAGCATTGCACTATTTAATGTATTTTTCCTCAGTGAGTTGAGTTTGGAAATCACTATATAAGTTATTACTACAATTATTTTCCACCTTCATCTGCCAAAAGAAAGAGAAATCAATTCAGTCCACATCTTGACTGCAAGGCTGTTATAAAAGATCCATTGTCTGTACCTATTCTATACATGGATTTTTGAAATTGAGAACCCAGTGATGAAACATAAATTTTAGAAAAGTGATCTTCAACTGCCAGGCAGGCCCCAGGACTATTTGAAACATGATTTGGGGGCCTCCTCCAATTTCCATTACTCACAGGTCTTCACCTTTGCTTAGACAGGTTCTAGACCTAATGTTCTCACTGAAAGCTCTGTCATTTTCAGTAGGTTGCTTGTTCCTCATCCCAGTTTCTAATTGTGTATAGTAGGAAATGCCACATCTGCAGTTCATACATCACATCTCCATTTCGTGACTGCTGTTGGGGTGATGAAGAACCTGTGCATCTTGTATGGTCGTGAACAATGAGGTTATCTAAGTCAGAATGGCCCTAACTTCTGGCTCCATGACTTACTTACTTTACACACTGGTATTTCCCTGGACCTCTAAAGCCTCAGTTTCACTATCCTTAAAATAGGGGTGATTGTATACATGCCTCAGAATCATTGTGGATAGGAAATGAAAACTATGGGTAAAGAACCTGGCTCAATGACAGTCACAGAATGAGTTCTCCATGGATGGCAGATAACAACTCTCCAAAGAGGTACATACAAATCATCTTTAATGTTGGTTCTTGTGTTTAGATTTTGTTATTGTGTGGTTTTCTTGATTGATATGATAAAAACGCATGCATATATTTATATTAGGTATTTATTATTGAAAATGGACAAAGTAAAAATTAAGATTGGATCCATAATTCCATCACTGTCATTGAACTATCATTTTAAACTTGCTGTTAACATTTTGGTGTTTCTCTGTTTCATTTATATTAAGTTCTCTAAGTATTTTTATAGATAGAGTCCTATATAATTATATAAATTTTATTGTATCTTCTTCATCAACTAAGTACTTAATCTTGTTATTACAAATAAAGCCAATTTTTAATTACTATTTTCATTATATAAGTAATTATACATATATATTTTTCATTTAGAAACTACAACTAGAAAATTTAGAGAATTATAATTATTTATAATTCCATGGGCCAGAGATAGCAGCTACTAACATTTTAAGATATTTTCTTCTGGTCTTTATTTAGATGTATATATTTATATTAATATAAAATACTAGCAATTATAAGACCTACCACTATTTCCTCAGAAAGAAAAGAAATGCCACCAAATTGACATTGCTACATTATTTTCTTTTTTAAAAAGATTTTATTTATTTCTTTGGCAGAGAAAGAGATCACAACTAGGCGGGGAGCAGGGGAGGGGGAGCAGGCTCCCTGCTGAGCAGAGAGCCCCATGCAGGGCCAGATCCCAAGACCCTGGGATCATGACCTGAGCGGAAGGCAGAGACTTAACCCACTGAGCCACCCACGCACCCCGACACATTGTTTTCTTATCACTAAGAACTTTTATTTTGCATTTCTCTACCTGATGCTCTTTTTTATTTTTTAAGATAAATTCATTTATTTGAAAGAAGGAGAGAAAGAGCAGGGGGGAGGGTTAAAGGGAGAGGGAGAGAATCTACAGCAGACTCCCCAGTGAGTGTGGAGCCCAACATGGGATTTTATCCTAAGACTGTGAGATCATGACCTGAACTGAAATCAAGAGTCAGATGCTTAGCTGATTGAGCCATAACTCATACAGTGACAAAATATGCACCTGCTCTGATCATATCTACACAATCTTTATGGAGCAAGCACAATTTCCTGATTACCAGTCATGAAATTGATGGGAAGATGAGCCCCAGTTTCAGGCATACTGTGGATGAAAAAGCCATATGGCTTAGAACTACTGGGAAAGGAATATTTTACATAATTTTTCTGTTATAGCATTTTATTTAGTTTTATCTTTTTCTGTTTTTTTTTCTTAATTTCCATTCACTATTAAATTGGGAACATTTCCCAGTATCTTTAAAACTCTTTAGACCATCATTTCTTTCACAGAATTCAACAAATGTAGAGCCAGAGAACCTTAGCTTTTGAGGTTTTTAGAACATTACCATTATTGAAAACAAAACATGCAAACAGGAATATATTAAAAATTACTTCTACAAAAGCAAGGGAGGAACTGGACAAATCAAGTGATGAATGTTCAAATGTGTACCAAATTTAATTTTAAAACTCCATAATTGCATGTTGGAATATCTTGACTTCTGGGAAGAATATTTTGATGAAGCTCCTATTTTTAATTAGATAAATTCATATTCTGTATAAGAAGGGAATGAAATTGAAAAAGCCTATGATTTCACATAAATCTAAATCTTATAAAACATTGAAGAGAATCATAAAGGTAATTTATTTGGCAAGTTTTGTTGTGCAAAAATATCTATCAGAGGAAGATACTGCGAAAGAAGGCAAAAACACTGTATGTATAAATTAACTGGACTCAAATATATAAACATTTCTATACAAAGAAATATTGAGATTTGGAATATCCTCCATTTAGCAGGTTTGCTCTGAATATGTCAGCAATTTCTGATACATAAACTATAATTATGAAGAAAACTGTAATTTTACATTTTAAAATATTAAGTGATCATATTGAAAAAAGTGGATTTTCCAGAATGTAATAATGTGGTGTTATATACAGACTGAGCTTAGGAACTGATGAAAGTATATGAATAAATAATAATTATTTTTTATATTTTGCTTTTAATATTCATACATTCATATCAAGCATTAAAAATTGTATGTAGTATGCTGGATAATTGTTATTTTTATTTTTTAGAAATGATTTAATGAACAAAAATTGTTTATTTTCTTAATTTTAAAAAGCTTACCAGTTATTATATATGACATTTATATATTATATTTTATATAATATTAAATTTTATCACACACTGATGTATTTAGTAAATAAATATTCTGTCATGTATTTTAAATAGTAATATATATTAGATAATAGACTTAATAAAAACTAAATAATAATATTTTTAAATATTTTAAAATCTTCCTTATACCAGAAATTAATCCCTCTTTTGATTTGAATGAGATATTTAATCCTCCCCATTGTACAGCATTTAGGACACTGCTATTTCCCCTATTGTACTGATTATTAAACATATTAAACAGATATCTCTCCATCTGAAATTCTGATCATTTTGTTAGGATAGCTTCCAAGTAGTGGAGTTTCTGATAATATGAACATTTTATATCTTATGAGCATTTTAAAATTAAATTGCACTGAAGTCTTTAGAAAGATTTAATATGTTCTCTGAATATCAGAAAATAATAGTAATAAAAATCCAATGCATAATTTAAAAAATTATTTAAAATAGGTTTTAAATAAATAAAAGAATATCAATAACACTTCTCAGAAAGGTAATGTTAAGCAAATAATGTGAATGGTACTTGTGAAAATTATTTAAAATAATTATATTTTTGTTCAATCAATTATATTTTTTTAAATCCAAGGAAGTCATTGGGCACATGCCATGTTCTTGGAGTTATGCATAATGTTCTAAATATCAAGGTAAATAAGACAAAGACTTTTTCCTTAAGGGATTCTTCTGGTGGAGGCCAAAATGCAAACAACAGAGATAAATATCACAAACACTTGCGACTGTTAAAATAACAGAGCATCTGAGTTCCATGAGCACAGAGGGTGGCTGCTCTTTTCCTGAAAAGTGGATATGATGATGATGGAGCATGTAACTGGTACATTTTTTTTTTTAATTTAATCTTTTTCAGTGTTCCAAGATTCATTGTTTATGCACCACACCCAGTGTTCCATGTAATATTGTGCCCTCCTTAATACCCACCACCAGGCTCACCCAACCCCCCAACCCTTCTCCTCCAAAACCTTCAGTTTGTTTCTCAGAGTCCACAGTCTCTCATGATTCCTCTCCCCTTCTGATTTCCCCCAACTCACTTCCCCTGGTAGATTTTATAAACACCGGCAGAGGACCTGAGGCTGGAAGCCTGAATAGTTTGATAGCAGAGATGAGGGAAAGTATGCATACATTAGAACAATATGAACAGAGCCTTCAGATAGGAAAAGCATAGCGTATTTGAGAAACAAAGAGAGGGTTGTGAAGTTGAACTTAGCACAGCATGGATCTGGAAGAGAAGCGGGGGTGGTTCAAGGGAAGGGTGTTCAGGATGAAGCTGGGAGAAGTCTTATTTGTCTTCCTATGAATGCTCTCACTGTTAATTCCGTTTCGTGGCTGAGACGGCCACTTGTACTACTATTCATATAGTATATTCATTTAAGATTTATTTATTGATACCTTATTTTCTGTGTGCTGGACACAATTCTAATCCCCAGAAACAACGCTGGGCATAGCTGATAAGCATGATGGCAATAAATGAGTACAGTAATATGACAATTTAAAATAATGACAAGAGTATAAAAAAAAAAAGGTAGAATTTTTTTTTTTTTTTGAAGGGTAGAATTGTAAAGAATGCTTGGCTGATTTGCAACAATGTGGATGGAATTAGAAGGTATTATGCTGAGCAAAATAAGAGAAAGACAAATACTCATATGTGGAAATTAAGAAACAAAGCAGATGGACATAAGGGAAGGGAAGGAAAAATAAAATAAGATGCAAAAGGAGAGGGAGGCAAACCATCAGAGAGCTGAAATCTAGGAAACTAACTGAGGGTTGCTGGAGGGGAGGTGGGTGGGGGAAAGAGGTGACTGGGTGATGGGCATTAAGGAGGGAACTGGATATAGTGAGCACTGAGTATTATATGCCATTGATGAATCACTAAATTCTACCTCTGGAACTAATTAGAAAGCAAGCAAGCAAGAAAGCGAGCAAGCAAGCTTGACTAGAGTTGGATGTGGAAATATTCTGGATCAAGAGGTTAAGAAAAGCCTTTCTGAAAAGGAGATACGTGGAATATAGAAAAATGCTAGTAAGGGGTTAGCCTTCTCTAGTAGTACCAGAGGAAAATTTGTCCAGACTATAAGAATTGCAAAATAGCAAGTGCAAATGCCCTGGGACAGGGGCAGCGTTGGCATGTTTGAAGACTTGGAAGAAACCCAGTGACTGAATTTCAGGAGCTAAATAAGAATGAGAGGGGTAGAAGAGGATGTAGAGATAAAAGGTACAATGACTTTAGAGCTTATAGATCTTGGCCCGGGATTTCAATGTTGTACTGAATTTTATGGGCAGCTACTAGGTTTTTCTAGAGTGAAATAATGTGATTTTTAAAAGTCTATTTTCTTTCTTTTTTTTTTTTTTAAGATTTTTATTTATTTGACAGAGAGAGAGAGAGCACAAGTAGGCAGAGAGGCAGGTGGAAAGGGGGGGCAGGGAGCAGGCTCCCTGCTGAGTAGAGAGCCCAATGCAGGGCTCGATCCCAAGACCCTGAGATCATGACCTGAGCCGAAGGCAGAGGCTTAACCCACTGAGCCACCCAGGCACCCCAAGAGTCTATTTTCTCGTAATACTGTTATTACTCTAATGTAGATGGGAATAGATGCTACATATATGTGTCTCCAAATAAGGCCTCTCCTGTTTATATTTAATATTTGAAGATGTAGCTTTGTGTAAAACTAAAGTAGAGCTTGAACATGGTTCTCAAATCTTTTTTTTTTTTTTTTTTGGTAATTATGAAGATCATTCTGGATTACTATGTTCTATTAAAAAAGGAAACGCTATTCTCTGTCGAGTTTTGAACTCTTGGGCTCATTCTGGGCAGAGGTGGGATATTACCCATGTGGGACTAAGGGTGTGGTATAGAGAACACAGGTCTACCATGCAATGCCTCTGTTTAGCCTTATAAACTTTGTAGAATGGAGTCTTCCTGACAGTTTTTCTTTGAGTATATTACTACTTCAGAAATGAGTTAATTTCCCCTCTGATTGTCCTTATGTCAGTGGTTACTACCATTTTGACTTTGATTGATTTTACCTCAGCCTCTTTCAAGGAGGTAATCATCTGCACAAAATGAGCAATTAAAAAATCCTGTAGGCGATTAAAAAGTAACTAAGATTTGTGGATAATCCTTTCCTAAGAAGTATATTATGATTGTATATTCAAAAAACAGTCTTAAAAATAATGACATGCATTTATATCACACATTCCCTTCAATTAATATTTTGGTCTATTTGCCTCCTGTCTTTTCTCCATGAATGTTTTATATAGTTTTGTTCATATCATATAGGCTGCTATTCACTTGATTATAATGCTAGTGCACATTTTATGCTATTTGTCAAAGTAATTAATCCTGGATGCCCAGAACAGAAAACACCTTTGAAATCTCGAAGGCTTAATGCCACCAAGATTTATTTCTCAAGTCACTTTACTAGTGATTGGGTGACCATGTGCCATCTTGTACCATTCCATTTAAAACAAGCACTGTAGAAAGTTGCAGTGGTGGAGAAAAAATGAGAGGGTACAAGCACACTAGGTCTTAATTGACCAGAAATGGCAAAAAAAATAAATAAATAAAATAAAACAAACTCTAATAGTCCACTAGGCTGATGTGGTTTCATGTTTAAGTACAATGGAGGACAAGGAATGTTTGATGAGCACTGTCTCTGTCACTGCCTGCTCTTCAGTCACCAAATACCTGCCACTCTCTTACACACATACACTCCGACCTTCTCCTGTCTCAACACACACTGGACTTCCCAGACCCTTCCTGAAAGAAGTCATTTCACAGTCTCATTCATTTACTCCTCTGCTCCCCAGTCCAAATGTCTTCTATTGTCTCCATAAGGTCTGTATGTGTTGGCTTCTTTTGATAAAAAGATCTTCAATTTAAGAACAATGGGAAAAAATGAATATCGTCTTTCTTTCTCATCATACTTTATACACACATATACACAACGAGCGGGCAAATGTGGAGCAGAAGCAAAACAGTCTCAATAAACACCATCATCCTAGAGGGGATGACAGGGAAGATGAAACAGGACACAGCACAGTCACTGGTTTGTAGCCTTTCTGCAATCCTGGTCAGCAAATGCTAAAAAGTCCTCCTACCCTGGGATATGGAGGCTTGATTTGCTTTCTCAAGTAGCTCCTTCATTTGATCATTATCCGGACTCTTCAACCCCTTTCTACAAGGCTTTCCCTATTTTATTATCTTCCCTGGCATCAGCAAAAATGAACATCAGGGAATATGCCCACTTTGGGGGCTATAAAGCTTTTTCATTTCACTTCATGTTCTCAGAAAGTTGGACCTACCAGGAACATTTTAAGGAACAAATACTAAAAGGTGTTTTGTCTTTGTTTTTGTTTTCCCTAAACTCATGATATACTTATATATTGACACTTGTATTTGCCTCAAAAACTAGAAAATTTCTGATCAATGTACTTCCCCTTAGTTCTATGTGCCAGTAATAATGCCTAACATTTTTTCTGAAGTATGTCTTGTGTCTCAGAAGTCCTATTCTCAGAGCCTTCCAACTCTCAATGGCAAATACTTATCTGGAAAAATACATGGAAATGGTACATACTTAATCTGGTCTTTGCCTTGATTTGCTTTATCTAACTAAGAGGTCTTACTGGACGTTTGTCACTCAAAGTCTTTGTAAAGACCCATTATCAGGGCACCTTAGTGGCTCAGTTGTTTAGCATCTGCGTTCAGCTTAGGTCATGATCCCAGAGTCCTGGGATCTAGCCCTGCGTCAGGCTCCCTGCTCCGTGGGAGACCTGCTTCTCCATCTCCCACTCCCCCTGCTTGTGTTCCTTCTCTTGCTGTCTCTCTCTGTGTCAAATAAACGAATAAAATCTTAAAAAAAAAAATCCATTATTTTGTTTGTGTATTAGAAGCACTCATGTTTTTCCAATGAGGAGGACCTAGAATTTCTGTAATCCTCCAAGTCCTTTATTTCTGCATATAAACTGGCATATTGTTTCCTGAATCTTTCTCTTTCTTCTAAGCCTTAGCAAACACAACCAATACACACTTCTCATATTCCAATTCCCAGCCTCTTCCCTAAGCCATAAATCCATTTGCCCTTCAGGTTAATGATTTCACTAAACGTTTTAGCACCCCCAAACATAGATGTCTATCTTTCCCACTTCCAGTATCAGACTCTGTACTACCCATGGAAGAATCACTAAGCCTGACCACCAATACACAATCAGTGACTTCTTTTTCTTTTTCTTCCCGTTCTTTCCTTAGCAGTACCTCTTCACTTCAAGGTACTGATTTCTGCATGAATCTAAGTAATTAAAAGTAACTCCTCACAAAAGAGGAACTTCTGAAATGTCAAAGTGAAATGCAACACTTTGTTCCTCACACCTTTTTTTAAAAGACATTATTTATTTATTTGAGAGAGACAGAGACAGAGTTTGTGCATGCATGTGCATGTGTACATGAGAGAGTGGAGGGGGGGAGGGAGAGAATCCCAAGCAGACTCAGAGCTGACTGTAGAGCACACCACAGGGCTCAGTCTCAAGAACCTGAGCCAAAACCAAGAATCCAACACTACTGGAGTGCCTGGGTGGCTCAGTGGGTTAAAGCCTCTGCCTTCGGCTCTGGTCATGATACCAGGGTCCTGGGATCGAGCCCCGCATTGGGCTCTCTGCTCAGCGGGGAGTCTGCTTCCCCCTCTCTCTCTGCTGCTTCTCTGCTTACTTGTGATTTCTGTCTGTCAAATAAATAAATAAAATATTAAAAAAAAAAAATCCAACACTACTGACTGAACCACCCAGGCACCCCGTTCCTCACACTTCAGTTGGGTGTGGATGAGGCAGGCTTCTTTCATCTGTGCCATTTGTCACGACGGCCAATACCTCGCTCCACACAGGACACGCACCACTTTCCCTCCTGTCTATTTGCGGGAACTAGTTTGATGGCCCCGCTGTAAATTTTAGTGTGGCTGGGGAGTTTAGGGAAACACATGTAACATTTGGGTAAGTCTCTACCACATTATTGTGAACCAGTTTATCTTTTTAAAACTGCTTTCTCATCTGTGATTTAATATGAATTTCAGGTTTTTCTTAGAATTGAGGCAAGGAACTCGTGCGTCTGTCCAGCTCAGCGTATAAGAAAAGCTGAGGGGCTATATACTTTTCTTTGCACTAGCTTTTGCAGCATGTTCTCTTATCTTGGGTTTAGCACACATAAAAATCTGTTTTCTTAATTCTACAAAAATAATCACTGGGCCCAAACATTCCTGCAATCATGAAGGTACATAACCACAGGAAAGATAAATAATT
The DNA here is from genome assembly GCF_022355385.1 of Mustela nigripes. Classification (NCBI taxonomy): domain Eukaryota; kingdom Metazoa; phylum Chordata; class Mammalia; order Carnivora; family Mustelidae; genus Mustela; species Mustela nigripes. Next base: position 106,951,363 of record NC_081559.1, read on the forward strand.
CCAACAAACTATAGCAACTACCAAGGGAACCCAGGGCAGAGCCCCCTTAGTCTGTGGGCCAGGATGCGTCTCCGAGTAAAGGGTATGTAAACGGTTATGCTAGGGATGGGTAGAAATGAGCCGTTTGAAGCTTGAAGAGGAAAAGTGTGGTCTAGAGACAGAGAAGGCAAAGAGGAAGAAGAACATGAGTCTTTGGTGTAATGAAAGGTCAGCAGTAAGCTGAATGCAGAGGAGGCAGCAGTGGGAAGGGAGAACGGGCAGAAAGCACAAATGAAAGGTCTGGTGGGCTCTGTTAAGGACTTGAGAGTTTATCCTGAGACAGAAGATTTAGCAAACCACTGCCAGGAGCTGTTCACCTCCCCTGCGTTCCTCCACTGCCCTGCTGGCTATGTTAACTTAGAAACGGGTTTGGCCTGAGGGCTGACAGCCATTATTCAGGACACAGGTTTTCCCAGCTGTTTCTTCAAAGATAATCCAAGGGCCAAAGGACCTGACTCTCCTGCAGTTTTAACCTTGAAAACCTGGGCAGAGATGAACTTATCCATCACAAGAGTTACAGGAACTGTAGAACCCAGGCAGTCTGTTCAGAATGTATTCCTGCTCTGGAGACAAATGTTATCTTCCAATACTTTTTTATAAAAGTAAAAAAGTAAAAAAAAAAAAAAAAAAAAAAAAAAGAAAGAGGAGAGAGAGAGGAAAAAAAATTATTATTATTTTATTTATTTATTTATTTTTTTAAAGAGCACCTCTGAAGAAATAGCTAGGGACACATTTGTTTCTCCTCCAACTTGTGATTTAGCAATTATGTGATCAGGCATTACATGTTTTACAAGGGCCTCGTCTGTTACTGCTACAGCCAATAAAGCTTCTGCTTTGATGATGGACTATGTAATACTTGCAACTGATAGTCTCTGAATCTTTATTTTCTTTGCAGAGGCACTGTGAAAGCTCCAAAAACTGGACAGCTGTACTTGCTAAATGAAGTAGAGTATCGATCACACTCTCAAACTATCATGCCTTCTGCAATTTGCGAACTAACATGGCACTATTCATTTTGCCTGTATCCATCACACTAGATTCCTGCCTTCATCCTCTTCCTGTCCCTACACTCAGATATGTGAAGGGAAATCATTAATGCAGAACTTAGGCATAATGTCATATTATTTATTTTCCTACCATAGTTCAATTTTATTCATATAATATGAAAAAATGATTTTTCATTTATTACATGTATTGTCTTATTATTAGACTATGCTGTTCAGTGTGGCTTCCTATCTTTGGTTCTGCCTGACACTCACCCACACACTATTCAGTGAAAGCAAGAATGACACCCACTCATATCTCACTCGTGGTGGGCATTCTAAAAGTTCAGTCCCAACAGCTTCTATGTGGATACCAGTTTGCATTTGGTCCTTGCCCTTGATACATTATGAGGTCTATGGTGTAGGCTTGACATTTTGCTCTTGCTAGTTTGTCTTTGATCATTCCAGGGACTAATCTGTGGGTCTTCCTTAAGCACTCCACTCCAGATTATTTGGAGGAGGATACCCACTAGAGGTGACTCCTCTGGAAGGGGGGAAAAACAAACAAACAAACAAAAAATAACTTATTGGAGTAAGACTATGTGCTCTTTTTTTTTTTTTTTTTAAAGATTTTATTTATTTATTTGAGAGAGAGACAGTGAGAGAGAGCATGAGCGAGGAGAAGGTCAGAGGGAGAAGCAGACTCCCCATGGAGCTGGGAGCCCGATGCGGGACTCGATCCCGGGACTCCGGGATCATGACCTGAGCCGAAGGCAGTCGTCCAACCAACTGAGCCACCCAGGCGTCCCAGACTATGTGCTCTTAAGGATAATGAAGATGATGATTAAAAGCACACTTTTTCTAGCCCTTTGCTCTGTTTTGCTTTTATGTGACCATTTCTCCATCTGTGGATTTGGCCTCTTCCCTTCATCAAAGCAGTTAACTAAGGGGTGCCTGGGTGGCTCAGTTGGTTGTGTATCTGACTCTTGATTTCAGCTCAGGTCATGATCTCTGGGTGATGAGATGGAGCCCCACATGGGGCTCTAGGCTGGGAGTGGAGTCGGCTTAATACTTCTCTCTTCATCTCTGTCTCTCCCCACCCCACATGCTCTCTCGCTCTCCCTCTCTCTATGAAAGACAGACAGAAAGAAAGAAAGAGAGAGAAGTTAAGTTAAAATCAAATTCATTTTTTTTTCCTCTATATAATGTCCCTCATCTCCAGATACCTGGCCAGGATCATGTCCTCCAAAGCTCAGAGCTTCTGTCAAAGAATTGAATTCTTTGTTGTTCTTTGTTTTTGGCATTCTGACTACATATGTTTGATCTTTGCCCACAGAAAAGTACAAATATCCACCTACTTGTTTCTTCCTCAGCAAATCTATCTTCTTACATTTGACTGCAGTTCAACATGAATTGTGTTTTCTACCAGTTTTCTCTGTGTTGTGGCAACTCCCTCCTCCCCGCTCATGAACATCTGGGAGGTCCGTTGCATCATGTTGTTTAAGGCCTGCTTTATCATTTACCTGCATGTGGGGAAGAGGGAGGCAGAAGCCCAACATCACTTCCCAGAGCTGACTCAAACGGGGCAGTTCCTGTTTGGACACACAGACAGATGGTCTGGACAATATACATGTAAATTTATGTATCCAATCATGGCACACATTTTCTAAATGGTGATTTTCAAAACGAGATGGTTCCACCTTGCAATCTCTTGTGCAGCTGTTTATAGCAACAGATAAAGCAGCTGCTCACCCATGACACAGTCACAGAAGTGTCTGACCCTTCCTCTGAGGCTAAAAGCAGCTGTTAATATAGGCCACAACAATGAAGGCAGGTGTTCAACTCAGAAATAAACAATTGCTAAAAATATTACCTCTGTCTGTTTCTATAAAACAGCAACACATTAAAGTAATTGTAGTTTCTAGCTATTCATGGTACTAAATGTATGAATTATCTGAAAGAAATGAAAACCATTGCAAGGTCATCCTCTTTGGGCTTAGTTGTTTTCACATCATGAGACATGACCTAATTCACTTCTCCAGACCATTGTTATCGTCATTATCACCACCATCATCATCCCTTTAATTTTCATCATTAAGTTCTATTTGTGCTGAGAACTATGCTAAGGGCTGGGAATAAATGATGAATAAGATAGGCAAAAGCCTAGTTTTATAAATTATATGCTCTAGCAACAAGGATGGTTAAGGAAATAATAAGACAAATAAGTATAAAATTAAATAATTTTAATTACTATGCTAAGAAAAAGTATTTTATGCAGAGAGAATTCATAAATTTGAGTACTTGGCCTCAGGTGAAGTACCAAGAAAGGTTTCTCTGAAGCATTGGCATTTAAGCCAAGATCCAACATAGAAGAAGGAATAATGCTGGGAAGAAAAGTAGAATAGTAGGTCCAGAGAGAGAACCGACAGTGTGAAAACCCTGAACCAAGAAGAGCTCATGAACAACACTGCAGAAGTTAGAGGATCCAGGGAGGAAAGGGCCAGATCCTTCAGGTTCCTAATGGCAAAGATAAGTTCTGAAAGAACTGGACATCTATCAAAGCAAATTAAGTGGGGAGTGGTATGATTAGACCTTCCCCCACCCAACCCATGGCTACAGTGTGGAGAATAAGGTGGAGGGAAGCAAGAGCAGTTATGAGAACAAAAGGAAGGAAACTTTTATCCTGAAAAAGTGCCAGAAGCATCTTTCATACCAAACCTTAAGCATACCCAGTGACTTTTTAGTTTGCGGTCTGTGTTTCCAAAAATACTCATGAGTCCTAGGTGTTTTCATGAAGATGACTTCCATCACTCAACCACTCATTCAGCCTCACTTTGTGGTGCACTGACCCTGTGGGAGGCACTGGGGTTCAGGGAGGAGATGCACAACCCCAGTTGCCAAGGAGTACTCTGGGAAGAGCAGGCATGTGACTTACGGCATGACAGGTGCCATCACAAAAGTAGACAGGAAAACTAGGGTTGCACTGGAAAAGGTGCCTAACAAGGTATTGATCCAGAAAGGTAATGCTGTAGATGCATAGAACTAAAGTGAGAATCAAAATTAGCCAGAAATCTCTGGTAGTTATTGACTGTTTTCTATAAGCTGTTAGTGTGGAACTTTAAAGAATTCAAGAGAAAAGTCACAAATGCTACTTTTAATCATATCTTCCTTTGGGGCTTCAGAAAAAAAAAAGAATATCATGTTTTCATTTTCACTCTTTATTACTCACAATAGTAATTGCCTATATATGCCTTTGTGGAGGTTTCCAAATATTGTTTTAATCAGGCCTCATTTTTCTTGCCCAAACTCATTTTCAACACTTTTTAAGTCCTGCCTTTTTCTTGTGTTTAGCTCTGTCTCCTTAATACATTTTATTAGTCAAAGAACATTAAATTGCATTTGCTAGAACCTCAACTGGAATGGTTAATGAAAGAAAGAACATGATTTATTTACATACCTGATAATTGAAGACTATACCAATTCTAGGCAACCTGGGGTATGGAAATCAAATAACGCCCTGGAGACTTGGTCTCACTTCCTCCCCAGCCACTCTCATTTGCTCCCACTCCCTTACACATGAACAGTTTCTCTAGCTTCCATGTCTGCTGCACTCATAGGCAGACCTTTCCACAAGGAGGTGAGATAGTCAATATTAGCCAATAGCTAGTCAATTGCTGTCCCAATATTATAGCCTACCAGTGTATCCAATATAGGACAAAATCAACTTATCTTTCCAAGTGGTTCTACCAAACTCCAGAAGTGAGCCACCTATGGTCACAGCCAGGTTGGAGAATTGATTCTATCCAGGAGTATCACCTATGTTGGCTGTCCAGATCTTGGTCACACGTACTGCATGCATGCATCCATGAAAGAGTAGGAGTGTGGGTGGCATCTGCTCCACACAGATAGAGTGGGGTAACAGTGGATACGGTACAGATTCTCCAGGAGAGTGCTGAAGTGTCAACATCAGAATGGGAGAAATTCAGGGCAGTATCTGCTACATTTCTCACAGAACATAACTGCTCACTCTGAGCTCCCATTTTTGCTAACTTGGTTTTCATCAGTCTTTTCCTCTAATGGAAGCAAGGTTTGAGGACGTTTCATCCTTAAAATCACCTGCATCTGATTACATATATAATTCTTTTTTTTCTTTTCTTTTTTTTTTTTTAAAGATTTTATTTATTTATTTGACAGAGAGCACAAGTAGGCAGAGAGGCAGGCAGAGAGAGAGAGAGGAGGAAACAGGCTCCCTGCTGAGCAGAGAGCCCAATGTGGGGCTTGATCCCAGAACCCCGGAATCATGACCTGAGCTGAAGGCAGAGGCTTTAACCCACTGAGCTACCAGGTGCCCCTACATATATAATTCTTGCTTGACATTGATTCTTTGATTTTTGACACCAGTATTTTATCTTGGACCTAAAATCTATAAAATTGAGGGCTTTTGTATTCAACACCAGCTATTTTTTTTTTCCTTTTGGTTGCATTCTGAATATATTATAAGATATTCTGGTCATCCCTGGAAAGCATGATCATTGCTTTGGGGATTATTCTGGAAAGAATAACTTTATATACCAGAAACCAGACACTCAAAAGGTATAAATGCAAGGACTTCTTGGGCCAAAATGACAAAAGTTGAAGATCGCTAAAGACAGAGAATGCTCCATTGGTGTTTCTTAGGTTTCCAGCAAGGAAGGAGAGACACTGGTAGGGGAAGAAAATTGATACTTTAGTAACCAGATCTCATGTTTTTTTGATACTCCATAGCTTCAGCAGAATCTTCTCTAAAACTTTTCTGGGAGTTAGTTAGAAATGCAGAATTTAAAACCCCATGGCAGGCGTACTGAATCAGAATCTGTAATATATAACGAGACTTATAGGTGATTTGTAAGCACTTAATAGTTAGATAAATATTGCTCTGAAAGTTTCAGTCTCAAGTAAACTATGCTTCAGGGTATAAGGAGAGATTCAAGGTTCTACATTTGACCATAATATTAATGGGACATAAGTATTTAAAAAGCTCTCCCTAGGGCGATGTGATTTCAAGGGAGAAATGCTGAGCCTACATGAAAGTCCTTTCCCTGCATGAAAGCTCTCCCTTCTTTGCCAATATTGAGAGGCTTGTTTATTAAAAAAAAATTAAAAAAGAAAGAAAATTATATTTTGTGACATATAAATGAAGGTTCATTGTGACCTCACAAGCTTGAGTGCCAGTCTTGGCCACTTATCCATGGTTCTGACTCTGCTTCCAAACCCCTTCCCCAGGCTCTGCCCTGGATTCTAACATAATTCTTTATTACCTGCTTAGTTAAAGGACTGAATTTATTCATTTTCCATTTTCTTTGGCAAGAGTAGCCAGTTCAATGTTGCTAAGTAAAATCAAACCAGATGTGCTAAGAATTTTATTGACTATTTTATGTAACTACTTGAATTACCAGAAGGCTCAAACCAAATTCACAGAAAATTAAAGCATAGGAATCTTAAGCCAGAAACTATTTACACAGGCTTAAAAGGTTACCACAGGAAAAGAACAGGATCAGTGTTTGAGTGATAAAATAAGAGCTTAAGCTGAATCAGGGAGAGAAAACCTGCCTCTTGATCTATAGATTTATCTCCTTCATGAAGTATCAGCTGTTTTACTATTTGGGGAGTTAAAAATGAACTAATATATAAATATAAAGGCTCCAAATTGGCAATCTTCCCACATATTATACTGAAAAATCATTCTGTAGATTTGTAGGATTTGAAAACAGAGACTGTGCAGTAGGAAAAAAGCATGTGCCTGGGAATGAGGCTGAGTTGGTTTCCAATCCACATGAACCATGCATTTGGGCAAGTAACTTCGGTTCTCAGACTGGCATTCCTTAGGTACTAAACGGAATTAATAATAAAATATATAAAGCGCTGTTTTACAGATCAAATGAGATTATTTCGTTATAGAGCCCACCATAGGCTACAAATATTCAGTAATGGGGAGCTAGGAATGTTAGGAGAAAAAGTTCATTAGAGAAGTAATTACAGGAGGGAGACACTGCATAATGCTCAATTGACTTGAAGATCTGAAAAAGAAGGTCATCTCCATTTTTGGGACTCCATACTTGAGACTCACAGACAGCCTTTGGAATAGCGAAGAGAGATATTCTTCCAACTTAATAGATGCAGATGGGACACAAGGAAAATCAAGAATAGGCTTCTGTAAGGCTCAGCCCTTCCATTGAAGAGTCGGCGGCACCCAGCTTCCAGACTCTGACATTCTAGGGATTTTAACCAGGATGGTGCTTCCTGGGCTTTAACTATTCTGCATCAGCCGTCCTTTAGAGCTATGACCCATGGCCTCTGCTTCTTGCCAGCGATGTTTCCCACTAAGACAGCTGAGTGACAGAAAGAAAACGGAGCTCTGCATAGAATTGAGTGTTGGCTCCATAAGGCAGATGTTCTTTTCTGTTGAACAGTTATCCCAGGTACCAGCAACAGTGTCTCCCCCATAATAGGTATCAGAAATATTTGCTGGGATAATCCCTAAACATGTGTTTTTATACAATAAAGGAAAGATTGGTAACCTACAGGTCAACCTGTGTGTGTGTGTATGTGTGTACATGCATAAGGGCATTTGTAATTGTGATTTTGTGATTGTGTGTCTGTGTTTTGATGGGCGAGAAAGGAAGGAGGAAGGTACCAAGTGATAAAAAAAAAAAAAAAACATGCATAAGTGTGGCACTTCTTACTTATCAGGTTGGTAAACTCTTTCCTTCTATTAATAATAACCTTTATCTTTTCATCCCTTCAGAAGGAAAGGTCAAGATTGGCTAGAATCATAACTTACCATTATAATTTAATTCCCTTCTTTCCTCCACTACCCCCTTTACTGTACTCAACCCCTCCCTTAATGAGCCCTTGGAGAGTGTGAGAAAAGAAAACAGGCCTCATCAATTTCCCTAATGACCCTTTCAAAATGCCTTTTTGTTAAACTTTTTATTTTTAGATCTTTTCAAACAATGTTCCTATTAAAAGGTTGTCAAAGGCCTCATGGGATTTATGGAAACTTTCATTAAGAAAAATAGGCAATGATTTCAAGGACAGTGTCAAATGTCATAAAAAGAGATATTTTTAAAGTTATGGCTAAGTAGACAAAGTTTCATTAAGTAGTTAACCAGATTCGCAGTGGGAGCTTGAGGTTGGCAGGAACATGGTATACTGTGGCAGGCTTAGGTTTGAAGCCTGATACTTACTGGCCCTGTGCCCTCATGCAGGTGCCTCTGAGGATAAAGTCCTCTCCTTGAAAGTTCCTTTACTTTTTTTTTTTTTTAAATTTTGGATTAAAACAAGGCAGCTTTTAGAGGTAAAACTCAGTACATACCCCTGGTAGTTAGAAAGGCATCCAATATACACTGAGTTCCTTTACTCTGATCATGTTTGAGAATTTCAAGTATTATTTGAGTTCTCTTCCAAATTTCTTCAGATTAATTTTTTATTTTTTTTCTCTTAGACTATACCTGATAGACTTTTTTTTTTCCCCCTACCTGTAGGAATCTGCTCAGGCTGCCATAACAAAAGACCATATACTGGATGATTTAAATTTATTTCTCACTCTTCTGGAGCCTGGGAGGACCAGGATTAAGGTTCAGCCATTTCAGTTCCTGCTGAGGAATCTCCTCTTGGCTTGTAGATAGATAGCTGCTTTCTTGATATGCACTCGCACAGCCTTTCTTTGGGGCATGCTGGTGAAGAAAGAAAAAGCTAGGTCTCTGCTCTTTCCACTTCGTCTTCTTCTTCTTCTTTTTTTATTTTTTTAAGATTTTATTTATTTATTTGACAGAGAGAGAGAATGAAAATTCAGGGGGAATAGCAGAGGGAGAGGAAGAAGCAGGTTCCGCACTCAGCAGGGAACCTAATGGGCTCGATCCCAAGACTCTGAATTCAGGACCAGAGCCAAAGGCTGATGATTAACCAACTGAGCCACCCAGGTATCTCTGCTCCTACCACTTCTCATGAGACTATCAATCCTGTCAGATCAGGACCCCATCCTTATGACATCATTCAACTTCAATTCCATCCCAAGAGCATCTAATTATAGTCACATTAGGGGTTAGGGCTTCAAGATATGAATTTGGGGGGGTGAACACAGCTCATAAATTATAGTACTACACAATATCAAACTTCGGTCCTCAAGTTCTCTGATTTTTTCATGTTCCCACAGGAAGAAGTAAATCATCTGCACAAGTCACCTAATGATAACTTATACTCACTCAATAAAACTTTATTAATTACCTGCTGTCTGGTGGGCTCTATACTAGGATCTAGATTATCCTCATTAATAAGACATGATCTCCATCTTATGAAAGCTAATAAGAGAAGAGAGACACTTAAAAATAGAAGAAACAGAATATTGCTGATGTGATCACAGGAATAGGTTTGTAGTATTGTGGGCTACAAAGAAAGGAGACTCACTTATGCCTGAAAAGGAAGAAGCCAGGGAGTCTTGAATTCTTATTAGGAAGGGGTGTGGAGAGAGAATAGGAGGAAAGAAGCAGCCTAGTGCTAAGATGGCAATAAACAATCTGCAGACAATTTGGAGGATCTAGCAGTTGGGATTGAAAGTGGGTGACTCAGTGAACCATAAAACCAGAATTTCAGATGGGAACTGGTTTATAGAAGACATTATATGTCTTTCTGAAAAACAACTTCTTTGTCCTTGAAGGCATTAAATATGTTTTTACAATACACTTTTGTGCCTGAAATAAGAATTGGTTTGGAGATATGTGGAATTGGGACAAGAGTGAGCTTTGCAATTGAGTAAGAATGTAGCATTATACTTGCTAGTAATCAGTCCTTTCACCAGGGAACTGTTCAATGAATAGGACCCAGGCCTCTGAATGGGTTGGAAATTACAGTGCATCCATGTTACCATTGTATCAAGAAACCATTTGTCATTGTTTCTTAATTAACCTTGTGCCATCATAGATATTTAAGAGTCACTCAGGCTTATGCATCCAATTCATACCAAAAGCAGTCTATGAGGTAATTACTTTTAATTATTATATGATTAATCACTAGTTAGGTGGCTATAAAATACTTTTAATTTACTTTTATGAATCAGATCATTAAATATATTTGTTACAGAAGAGGCAAAATTTCTAGATTCCCCCTTACCACACATACACACACACAATCATGATTGGAATTCAATAGACACAATCAACTCCCAAGCCCTGACACTGGTTGGTACATCAGGTGAGAAGCCCACCCAAGAAAGAGATGAACAGTAGCTAATAGATAATCAAGCTCTAAGGACTCTATTTCTCTTTGCAGAATGGCCTAGAGCCCCCAAATTTGGTTTTATCTCCCTACATCTCTTTCTCTATCTTAATATATTAATTTTTATCTCTTAACTTGAAAACATATAAAAAAAAATTTGGTCCCATTCTCACACTTTTTCAACCCTTGACACTTATCAAGAATATAAGGTTATGGTATTGTGTGGATCTTCCCACTCATGTTCGTATGACTAACTGGGGGTACTGAATACATCCCAGGTGAGCCAGCCCCAAGACAATAATTTAGAATCCAACAAAGCCATGGGACCAGCAGGAGGAGTGGGTTGTGGTGGTTTGGCATGGGTGGGGGATACCACAAATCATATCCAGATCATTCCTGTTCTACATTCAATTGTTAATGGTTTGCCTGGGCCATCAAAATTTGTACTTACGGATAAACTTAGTACTTCCTTCATTTTGTCATCTTTAGTGATAGAACTAAATCGCAGACTTCAATAGCTTTTCTTTTTTTTTTTTTTTTAAAGATTTTATTTATTTATTTGACAGAGAGAAATCACAAGTAGATGGAGAGGCAGGCAGAGAGAGAGGAGGAAGCAGGCTCCCTGCGGAGCAGAGAGCCCGATGCAGGACTCGATCCCAGGACCCTGAGATCATGACCCAAGCCGAAGGCAGCGGCTTAACCCACTGAGCCACCCAGGCGCCCAATAGCTTTTCTTAATAACCAAAAACATATTATACTATATCCCTTGTCCTTCAAAGCAGCCTTGATTTGTTGCCCCAAAGGACCCCTTCAGAATACTGTGGATGGGTGATTTGTAGGAAAGCCAAGATGCTGTATATTTTCCACGTACTGGATTCACAAGGAATAATGTGATCATGATGCCTTGTTTTCTCAAGCTTTCAGATGTGGGGGCCTAGACCTGGTAACATGCAGTCTCTTGCTACTTCATCTGAATTACATAAATGGGGACTTTCTGTCTGCCTTCTATTACGGATTTTTGTGTCTCACAACTGGCAGTTTCCAAATCTTCAGGGTGTAAAGAAGACATAGCTCAAATTAGAAAATGCCTTGCCAAAGCCCGTAAGAACAGCCATTTCTCCATGATTTGCAGTGACTTGTTTGAATCTCCATAGTGGGCCCTGAGAGACCCATATTTTGTCTTTGGGAGCAAGCACAACACTGAGTTGATTTACAATTTTAGCTGAGGAGACACACTGAGGCACCAATGACTGAATTATTTTCATGCGGTTGATGTACTTGGGGGCCTCCAGCCTCTCCCAGTCTGAGCTCAGGAGTCCCACTTTGATACTTTAAACTAATAATATTCATGAGTTCACTTTTCCACTTATAAAAATAACACATGCTCATTTAAAAAATATATATAGTGGAAAACAAAAATCTCTCACAATCTGTTATTGGTGTTTTAATGACCACCAATATGTTTTAACCCAGTCATCCATCCATCCATCCATCCATTCATCCATCCATCTACTCTTGCATATCCAGGTTTGTTTAAGAATGTATTTAAGACAACTTACTTTATATTATGAATATATGCCCATCAAATTATTGAAATATGTATCAAAATTTGTTTTTCTTATCTGTAACAATTTTTACCTTAAAATATATATGGGAAAAAATTGAAAGGGAAGTGCATCTGAATATGTATATAGTATACGTGTATGTGTGTAAGTGAGGCGCATAAGGCATACAATGGACAAATAAGCATTTCTGTTTGGTTGGCTGGTTTTGAACTCTGCTTTGCCTGTGCTATTATTTTTCCTTCAATAAGAGGAAAACTTTATGCTGTAGAGTATATAATTTTAAGGTTGCAAGTGAGCTCAGAGACCATCTGGCCCTGTGGTTTTCAGATCTCAAGGGTTCCAAAAACCCTTGCCTCAGGGTTGCCTTGGGCATAGTGCTTCACCTCCGATTGCCAGAGCTGCTCCACTTCTGTTTTATAAATAGTGATGTTTCACAGAACAATTTATTTAAATTTGTGTGCCTGTGCATGTGTATGTGTATGTGTATGTGTATGTGTATGTGTGTGGCAAGCTTTCTACTGCCTTCAAAAATAAAAAAAAAAAAAAGAGTCTTTGAAACTGTTGGTCTTGTTCAACTCCTTACTCAAGGTGGTTGCCTCTCCTGCCACAGACCTGTCAGGTGGCCCTTTAGATGCCACTTAATTCCCCCTCCCTGCAGCGACGTCAGCTAAGCATACAAATACAGAAGCTCTCTCCTCAAGGCAGGGGCCTGAATGAGTTAAGAAAAATGTACCACCTCTCACCAGTGATTTATAGATCAGGAATCCATGTATGTTTCCTCGTGGGTCAATTGTAGGAACACTAGGAGAAGAATTTTGCTAAAAGCTTTTGAGAAAAAGTTTCCTCAGTTTTGACAAAACAAACATATATAAAACAGAAGAGACAAGCCCTCTTCCTCCCTTGATGAAGTGTAGCTTGGAACAACTGCTGTACCTCTCAAGTCAGCCTACAAAAGGGTTAGAGGAAGGCAGGGCTCAGAGAACTTCGGGGATGTGGAAATAGACCAACTCAAGTGAGTTGCCCTACTTGCCATCCTTCTTTGCCTTGCCTTCAAAGCCCAACTATGACGTTTTATTGTCATAATGAGCCAGGGTTGTGGGAGTCGTGTGTTCTGCAGAACATCTTATGTACAGTGTGACTCCCACTATGCCTGAAGACTGAAGGCTCCCAGACAAGCTTGGAAACCTGTGGAGTGTTGCACAGAAAGCTGGGTTGAGGCCAGGGGACTCTGATATGATTCCAAGTAGAATTGCGTACTGTTTCTTCCTGTGAAAGTTGCCTAATTGGGGTCTATATCTCAGTTACCACATGAGCAAATTGGTGACCAATATCTACACAATAACTAAGTGACGGAATTGCTGAAGGGCTCACATTCACTCATGTGGAGTATCATGCAAAATGTGCAGTGTCATTCTCATGGTCATCATGGGGACTGGACTGCTCTAATAATAGCTATCATTTTGGGGCTATTTACTATATGCCTGGGTCTCCACAAAATACTTGCTTTTCATGCTCACACAAAATTCATGATGTAGGTATAAAGCCTCAATTTTATATCGGAACTGCTTAGAAACAGTGTTTTAGAATCCAGAATGTTCTGGGTCTAAGAAAGTTCATGTGAAGCATGTGTTATGTATAAGGTGCCATCTTCTTTGCTATCTGAGCAGCACATCATCTCTAAACACAGTAATATTTCTACAAAAAAATATATGACTATTCACATTAAATGGTTTTCATTAAGACCTCGCATTGTTATGGAGCTGATTCTACCTTTGGGGTAAATTCACTGAATAAATTCAGATTTTGCAAGCCCAATGAATTAATACTAATGTTACTGGTAATGCTAATGATAATAATAATTTTCAGTCCTTCTTGAAAATCGGAATTGTGGACTGTGTTGCACTTATCCCATTTCGCAGATGAAAAACTAAAGCATGCAAGGGTTAAGAAACTTTCCTCACATCATACTGCTTTTTTTTTTTTTTAAGATTTTTTATTTATTTATCAGAGAGAAAGGGGGAGAGAGCAAGCACAGGCAGACAGAATGGCAGGCAGAGGCAGAGGGAGAAGCAGGCTCCCTGCTGAGCAAGGAGCTGGATGTGGGACTCGATCCCAGGACGCTGGGATCATGACCTGAGCCGAAGGCAGCTGCTCAACCAACTGAGCCACCCAGGCGTCCCACATCATACTGCTTTTAAGTGGAGAAATTAAGATTGAATCCAAGTTGTTGGTTCCAGAAACTCAACACTCAAGCACCCTGCAAACACTTTTTCACAGAGGTTGCCTGGATAGGTTCCTCTGCTCCAGCCTCCGAGTTAACTAATAATCCCCATTACCTTTTTAAGAGGAGTTTTAGAACACTAGAACTATTTTAAAGAAATCTCAGCAATTAGGCTTCCATATTTTCTGTATCTCTGTTTGGTAAAGAGAAATTAGATACTTATTGAAGTCTCAGAGAGACAAAAAGAGTCTAACAGAGAGAACAAGCACAGATATAAGGACAGATGTCAATTTGGTGGCCATTGAAGTTACTGATTTAAACTACAGGCAAGCACATATACATTTAAATCCATACACATGTTATATATACATCTTTATATTTATAGGATATGTGTGTGCCTATTTGTATGTATGTGTGTGTGTTACCTCTTAATGTACCGGAATCTCTGTGTGTATGTATGTGTTACCTATTAATGTACCAGAACCTGGACCCTCTAAGGATGTGGAACTGACAATATGGTAGAGACAGACAAGGAGATAACACTCGCTTTTTTTTTTTTTTTTTTTTTTACTGCAATAAGTGTAGTAATTCTTGAGTGGAATATGTGCACATGTTCATAGGATAAATGAAAATGGAGAGTTCTCCAGTGTTTCCCAGAAGACACAACATTGCAGCAAAACAAGGGGTAAGAGCTGACACTTGTCTGGAGGAAGGGAAGCAGAGGAAAGCATCAGCAGTCCTTGGGAGCAGTGGACACAGGCATATCCCGTTCAGTGCTGCTCCCCCACAGAGCTGCAGGCCAGGCTGTTGACAGGGAGAAGCAAGCAGGGGTCAAATCACAAAGGCCTCTTTTGTTTGGAAGCATTACCAATATTTTTGTTTCAAAGTTAATAAATAATCTTCAGCTAGAGTTAAATAATCTTCAGCTAGAGATCATGTGAAAATATTCCTCAGTTCAAAGAGCATATATATTAATATCACGCATTTTTATAAAGCCCTGAGCTAAAGGTACGACTTACATAATCAGCAATTCCTCAAAGTATGGTTGAATCTGTCTTACGTCCCAGGTACAATGCAGAGACTTGTGATCAGGAAATAATGAGATAATTATATTACTTTATGCTCCACAGTCAGGTTTTATCATTTTTTAAGAATGTCTAAAATTCTATTAAGCTTAATTGTTGCAGCTATTAATAACCCAAGGGAAGAGTTTGGAAAACAGCACTTACAGTTTTCCTCTAGTGATTCAGATCATGTCTGAGAATAAGGATCTTTATAAAATCCAGGGACAGGGTATTTTTGTAGTGTGTCAGCTTATTCCAGTGCGAATGGCTGGCCACAAAACCACTCTGTTCCCTAAGCCAGAAGCCTGGGAGTCTCTGTCAGATTTTCTCAACCTTCACTTCCAATCAGTTTGTTATTTCTCTCCCTTAAGCATGTCTAGCTCCCTTTCCCACAAACCTGTTGCCACCGCTATAATTACAAAAATCCACTGACACTTGCTTTCCGTCATGACTCAGCTCCCCATGAAGCTTTCCTGAACCTTCTCCCCTACCTGAGCAGAGCCGATCATTCCTGTCTGAAACTCCCACAACAGCTTGGGGGCTATGTTTCACTATGTCTGTCTACTCTCCTGGAGTATGTAGGACTTGCCTTTCGAAAGCAAAGTTAGGTAGTGCATTGGCTTTTCTATCCTTGCACTGGGCACTTGGCCCACTCCCAACACAGAAGATGATCAGCCAGCTTTTGTTGACTGAGTGACAAAACATCTCAAAATGTTTTCCTGCCTTGTAGTTCTATTCTTTAACTTCTGTAAGTGGTTTTACCCCATTAATTAACATGCTCATTAATGCATAAGGCCAAAGCAGATGGCAATTCTTTGCTCTTGGAATTTTTAGGATGTTCATATGGCAAATGGCAAGAATGTGTATAAACAACAATATTCAACACGAGACCAAGAAAATAAAGAGGTGTCATGGTCCATGGTTCTGCATCAAAGACTCTTTCCTGTCAGGATTCTGTCTCCTGGCAATGTGAAGAAAAAGTAGATTTTAAACTGGGAATGACAAGATAGGTGCATGACCTCACATTTCAGTATAGTCTTGCATATGCCTGACTTTTGTCTTCATTTCGGTGATGTGTCTGTTTATTTGTTTGGTATGTGATGTGTATGTGTGTGTGTGTTGGCACTACTTTAAAAAATATATATATATACATATATGTATATGTATATATATATATATATATATATATGGTTTTATCCCATTAATTAACATGCTCATTAATGCATAAGGCCAAAGCAGATGGCAATTCTTTGCTCTTGGAATTTTTAGGATGTTCATATGGCAAATGGCAAGAATGTATATATATATACATATACATATACATATATACATATATATATATATACATATATGTATATATATGTATATATATATAGCCATTTTTTCTTTTATTGCTTTATCATCTCCCTCCCATATCTTCTCTGCTCTTTCCACCTTCATTCCCTAGATCAGTGTCTCTCAGCCTGGGCACCATTGACTTTTTGAGTCAGGTCATCCATTGGTGTAGGGGGCCTTCCTGTGCATTGTTGGGTGTTTAGCTGCACTCTGGCCTCTCCCCATAGCACCACCCCCACCCCACAATCTGTGTCAATCAAAATTGTCTCCAGATGTTATCAAATGTGCATGGGGTGCTGGGAGGTTGACCTCAAGTGAAAACCACTCTCCTGGTTAGCTGATCCTGACGGTCTGAAGAATAACCTTTCAACAACTAATTGAGTAATCTAGTGACCATGTATTAGAGGACATGCATAGGATTTTCAGTTATTCCTTGTTTTATAAATAGAGATCCTGCTATTTCCCCTTCTCAGCTTCCTCTAGGCCAATAAATAAGACACCAACTAACTAACTCACTTTCTTTCTTTCTTTCTTTTTTATTTTCTTTCTTTCTTTCTTTTTTTTTCCTTTCAAGGGAGGGAGAGTTGGGGGAGGGGCAGAGGGAGAGGGAAAGCAAGAATCTTAAGCAGGCTCCATACCCAGCCTGGGGCTCAATCACACAACCCTCAGATCAAGACCTGAGTTGAAATCAAGAGTCAGGAGCTCAGCCCACTGAGCCACCCAGGCACCTCCAACCTGTTCTTTTTGGATGTCCATGCAGGCTTCCTCTGTAGAGATGTTTTACAGTATTTTTAACCATCATCTCTTTGTAAACATTCGCTTGGTTTCTATTTAGGTCCAAACACACAATGCTGCAATAAGGACCTTTGCAGTGACAGCCATACATGCTGCTGCTTCTGTTTCTATGGCTGACCTTCCCTGGAGTGAGCTTTCTGCACCGTTCAGTGTGTGTATGTTTAATGGAAATGGATGTTGATAGATTGATTTCCTAAAAGATTGAAACAATACTCATTTTCTCCAGCAATGCATAAGTGGACCCACCTTTCTTCCTGCCTGCTCACCAAGCAGCATTAGTTTTCAAGGCTTTACTTTTTTCCATTCTAATAGATCTAAAGAGCTGTCCCACTGTTACCATAATTTGCATTTCCCTGACTAGCTGTGATGTGGAAGAGCTGGCTTAATGGAGTATCTGACTGGAGTAGCGTGACATCAGACACCTGCAGGGCCCCACATCACTACTCCACTGCCCACCTTTAATTTCTGGAGCATCTGCCTTGGACACTTAAGTGCCGGCACCGACTCACCTCATCTCACATGCATTGAGACAATGTTCTAGGCCATAAATCCTCAGTCTTTTCATCAAATAAGCTTTCCCTGTGCCTCAAATCATCATCGTTGTCATCATCATCTTAAAGTACATGAGGGTTTGGATATTTTGTTCAGTGTTCCTCACATTTTTTATTTGTGGGCATTTGTGTGTTAAGAGTGTTTGTGCCCTCCAAACAGAAGAAGTTCACTTGTGGACTATGCATTTCTGATGTCAAATTAACTATTCTGTTTTTAGGAATGAGCCACAATAGGCAACGGAATTTGGTATGAAATGGATGACCACAGGTTTAGTTTAAGGGAACACAGAATGCTGTGTGAGGGAGATTGGAGTCACTGTATTCTGGGACCCAGACAAGCAGTCATTCTGGAGCTCTTGTGGAGTCTTTAAAAACAGCTACTGTAATATAGCTCCACAGAGGATGAGCTGGAGAAACAAGTTTATAATGCAGCAAGAAGGATGTAGGAACATTTTTGGGGGTGGGGGGAGATTTTATTTATTTATCTGAGAGAGAAACAGAGAGAGCTTAGGGAAAGGAGAAAGGGAGAGGGAGAAGCAAACTCACCACTGAGCATGGAGCCAGATATGAAGCTCAATCCTGGGAGCCTGAGATCATGACCTGAACCAAAGAAAGTCAGACGCCTAACCAAGTGAGCCACCTAAGTACCCCAATGTTGGGCAATTCTGTGTTAGGGCTAAAAAGCAAAGAAAGTATTAGAACTTTTTTTCACCTTGTTCTTTTATCATCTAATAAGTGGGGAAAATATTAATTCCTTTTTCCTTTTTTGAAAATATTTTTCTATTATAAAAGAACACATGCTTATTAGAGGAAATCTAAACAATAATTCTTAATGAACATCTAGCAGTGGTGATCTGGAAATTGTGTTTCTCAAGAGAGTCTGATTGGAAGTTAGTGGAAATGTATTGCTTTTATAAGCCATTTTCCCATTGATTTTTTCAAAACAAATCTGCAAAGACAACAAGTTCTTCTTATTTGATAGATGATGAATTTAGAATGTGCCAAGGCCAGTTACATTTGATAGACGTTAGTGATGTCTGTCATCTCTAGTTCCATCAGAAGTCAGGGAAGTCATTCACTAACTTGTATTAGTCACTTACAAGTTTGAGAGTTTACCACCTGTAGTCACTTAGGTTAATCTAAGAAATCTCACGATAACCAAAGACCAGATAAGACAGGCAGGTGATGTAAAGGGGTTAAGGGGCAAAAGAGTAAAAGAGTAAAAGCGTAATAAAATGATTCTGACAACCCGTATTAAGACAAAATGAATAATAATAATAATAAGGAAATCAGAATGGTAATTATGTGTGTAAAATGGCTATTCAGTAGAGTTGGTTTGACCTTGTTTGGGGACTGTGAGCTGAAAAACTGACTACCACACATTTTATTAGCTGTTTTGTTTTGCAGTGACTTCCCTGTGCAGTTGGAATTTTCTGTGTAAAAATGTCCATGAAATAGGTGCTCTGATGACAAAAGCCTCACTTCCTCCTGGATTACAAAACCTTGCCTGGTAGAAATGCAGTCCATTAGCATTCTTGCACTGCCTGTTTTAAAATTTCAGGCCCTCAAAATTCTGTTTCCAATAAACTTTAACTGAGCATCTAACATGGCTAACACAGCATAGGTGCTTCAATACATAAAGTTGCCACATTCATCTAGATGGGTCATAGACACCTTCCCAGGGGATGCACTTGATCTGGGCACTGAAATGCCCGTGGACATCAAGAACTTACAAAACAGGTATCTTAGACTCTTAATTCTTAGCCCTTTAGCTGCCTGATTTGATCTTAAGGCTATAGAGAAGTCCTAAAACAGAATTTCACAGACTCAAGTCTAGGCCTAATTTTATATGCAAATGTGAGTAAGGTCTTGGTACAAGTGTGAGAATCCTCAGTGTCCTATGAGTCATAAAATTCAACAACACATCTCTTGGATCAACTAAGCTATTCAAAGGAATCAAGAATAGCAAACCAGCCAGGGACAAGGGTTCTATCTATAGAAGAGATGATGGCACATAGGGGCCTGGTCCCTGGGGCAGAGGTTCCTAGCTGGTGAGGATGGGAACATCATGTGTGTACAAATGTAACTCAAGCAAAGGGCCTGTTCAATCAGACCTGCCAATCCCTGCCTCCTAGGGAGGCTTTGAGAATTAACTATACAATGTTTGTCAAGATGGTGGTGATAGCTTAGGTAGGAAAACATTACCTCATCCTTGCTTTGCCTCATAGACCTACAGCTACTCCTTCAATTATTCAAATTGAAAGTCAAAATGAAAGGAAGAACATTATGGGCTTTGTGTATATGTCTAGATATCCATGAGTATGTGAAAGAGTGAGAGGGAGAATGGAGAAAAAAAGAGATTTGAGGTGAGTTATAGGAGTAGAAAGAGAAGATATTTTTGTTGGGATCTGGAGGTCCAATTTGGAAAAAGTACTAGACAGAAAGACAGAATCTGGAACCCCCCCAAAAAAAACAAAAACAAAACACAAAAAACAGTAATGGATACATTAATTGAAATAGCCTGTTTGTTTTAAATTTTTAATTGATCATCTAATATGTATAAAGCCAGTGACAGACAGTGAGGACGGCAGATGAACAAAAACATATATGGCCCAATTCTGGAGTTTCCAGAGCCAGAGCAGATGAGAAGCCTACCCATTGAATTTCTAGGTCCACAGGTATATATATCAGATCCAAATGGGTCTATGGAAAGTTAAAACAAAGTCAGAAAAAATAGGACTGAAATGAAGGTGGCAAAAGGGAATGAGCAGCTTTGTGGCATTTGGAAGGCAAGACCCAGAGAGAGAATGTGTGGAGGGCTCTTGTGTACAGTTGGATCTGCAAAGCTTGAGGGTATGGGTAAAAACTGGTGAGTCAGTTTAGATAATATGCTAAACTGAGTGAGATGAGTTACTTCATTCAAGGAACGTGTGATCCAAGGCGCCAGGCAGTCCTATCAGCTGAACCTGAAAACAACGTGAAAACAAGAGCCTCCAGGTAGGATTGCTGACCAGAGAGGGAGCAGGAAAGAGGGCACCCTGAGGACCTCGAGAGGCAGAAGGAGGAAATCAGTTCTTCACAATGGAAAGGAGCCATTTGTAAAATAAGTTCCCATCAACCTCAAGGGGTTTGTAGTTCTATGACTTCCAGCGGTTAACTGGAAGTTCTAGGAATCCTTTGAATGGGAATGATGTAAGCACACAGTTTATGAAATACTGTTTTATTACAGCTCTAAGCAGGATAGTTTGAAAAGGAATGTTAAAAGAAACAGAACCATTCATTCGGTAATGGGGTTTCTAAGAGTGGGTGGCCAGAGACTCAACCAGTATGGTCCCTCTTCATATGGAAGGGAAGAAGTAATTTGCAATCATATGATGGAATCCTGTACAAGCTTTATCTCATCAGTGATATGCGTCTCCATGAAGTTTTTTGTTTTGTTTTGGTTTTGGCCCATAGTTCAACTGGCTAGAAAGTATTAATCTTGGAATTAAAAACGTTTTCAGACCTCCAAGTCTGGCACTCATTAACATAATTGAAGACAATGATCAAGTCTCTTCTTGCCCTGCCCCCCGCTTCTATCTCTCCATAAGATGAGAACGGGAAATGAGCACATTTCCAAGCTTCCTTCCCAACTGAATATTTTATATTCTAACTATTCATACGTCGAAAATAAGGACGAGGGTATGGAAGTAGGATCTGACTGCTTTCACTCCAATTTATTAGAGTCATGGAAGAAACCGTAACTGTCAACCTTCCCTGGAAAGTGAGCTGCCCTGGCTGGGCCCCATTCCTCTCAGGTACCTCTACCATGGGTGGGGCAGTTCAGGGTTTTGTACACAGAGAGTAAGCATGAGCCATACCAGCAGGAGGTTTAGGATTAAAGCAGAGCTACTCTGGCTCCAACAATGAAAAGACAAAATGAGTATAAGGAGGATAAATGCAGATAACAAACAAGTAATAATTAGGATTAAATGTTTGCAGAATGTATCAGAGTGGAGTGTAGTCCAGGGACAGAGCCAAGACAACAGACAAAGGAGGGTGGGCAAGGAGGTGGGGCGGGTGAATGATGTTTCTTGTTATTTTGTAGAAGGCTCATCAGGAAGAATGCAGCCCTAGTGAGCCTGGGAATGGGGCTTAAAAGTCCTGATAAGCTATCTGTGTGGCCTTCACAAAATACATCTCCTTCTTCAAGTTGCACTGCAATCAGGAAGTTTTCAGTATGATTTTTGAAGCAGCGAGCTTGCTTTTTCGGTTAAAAACTAATGGTGTGTGTTTGCATGTGCAAGTGCACACACTTGTGATGGTTATGGTAGGAAACCCCTAAGTAAAGTACCCAGTTTTTGTTTGTTTGTTTGAATGTTTTTTACGTGGCCCCAACTCTGAGTATTAAGCATTTGCTTGACAGAGACTATGAATCAATCAGAATTATATACTATATAGAAAGAAAGTTTGTTAAAATAATTAAATACATAGATTCCGGAGGCAGATTCCCTGCTGTGAAATTTATTATTAGCTGTGTGACCTAAGCACATAGCTCTTAGCTTCTCTCTGCTTCACCATCCTCATACATAAAATAAGTATTATAAAAATGCTTCACACAAGATTGTCGTGAGAATTAGTTGAGTATTCCATATTAAAAAGGAAAATCAAACAAACACAACAACTTAGAGCAAGGCCTAAGTCTGTTCTCAAAACTGCTGAAAGCGGGGCGCCTGGGTGGCTCAGCGGGTTAAAGCCTCTGCCTTCGGCCCAGGTCATGATCCCAGGACCCTGGGATCGAGCACCGCATCGGGCTGTCTACTCAGTGCAGACCCTGCTTCTCTCTCCCTCTCTCTGCCTGCCTCTCTGCTACTTGTGTTCTCTGTCAAATAAATAAATAAAATCTTTAAAAAAAAAAAAAAAAACTGCTGAAAGCTTGAATGGAAAGAATTTTTTAAAAATGAAAGATGCAGAGTTACAGGGAAAACAAAGTGTTGTTTTTTTTTTTGGTTTTTTTTTTTTTTTTTTTTAGTTAGCTTAATTTCAGATCCTACAATAAATACATCTATTACATTTTGAAGGACGAATATATGGCTCTCATTTTTCTTATATCATGTAGAAGACAAAGAAGGTCTAGGAAGTCCTCTCCTTCGAGTGGAAATCTCATAGAGGAAACGCAGTTTCTAAATTGCAGATTTTATATTGTTCTTCTCTGTTCTTCAAACCAGTAATTTTGTGTTCACTCCCTCTCCCCAACTGAGGCTGTGAGCTACCAGCTTACCTTGCTCGCATCATGGATACTGCTCATAATATCTTGCTTCTTATTCAGAATTCTATGAACTCATTCAAATCTTGGTCTTAGCCCAGAGCCTTACCACACACAGACAATAAAAAAAAAAAAAAAAAAAAAGAAAGAAAAAGAAAAAAAAATCTTCCTTTTTGTTCTCTAAATTAGTGACTTCTCCCTCCTCACCCTTCAGGAGTTTCTTTTTATCACTCCTTTTAAATGCATATAAGCATTGTCCTTTTGCAAGATCTCTTCTCAAAGAAATGCAAATGTATGAAACTGTTCTCTTGCTGCAGAGCCTATAGAGAAGACTAAAGTATGCGATATCACTAGACAATAAGATTTTTGCTGAAAAGTTCTAATAAGACTGGCTGAGGCAACTATTTCTATAACAGAAATATAAAAGAAAGGGAGATCCAAAGGACGGAATTTTTAATCTAGATAATGTGAGAATAAAAGTTTTCATGGAAGAGGTACTGTTGAAACTGAACCCTGAGGATGGCCATGACTTGGTCTTATGGATATGGTTGGGGTGGGGGGAATCTCCCAGTGGATGCAACATCTTGACCTGGGCCAGAAAAAGGGTGGGTGGTCAGAGGGGTCCTATTCCCAGAATAGCCAATAACCCTTTCTGTCTGAGACGTGGGATGCATGTGTGTATGTGTGGAGTGGAACTGGGGGAAGAGGGGGGGTTGGTCAGAGTTAGATGAGGCTGTGGAGAAGGGAAGAGCAGGATCCTCTTGCTAGATTCTTTATACTTCATTCCGTATCGTCTGATCAGACCCCAATTTGAGAGAGAAATTTCACATCCATTTTACCTAAGGGAATCACTGGATTGCTGAAAATTATGCCAAAGGTCCCTCCCCTAGAAAGTGGTAGAACTCTTTGACTCCTTCCATCCTATACTGAACAGCCAGAAATGTTTCAATAATAAGTTATATTGGTCATTGACCTTTTTTTTAGCAGGAGTGTAATGGGATAAAAGCTATAGATGAAGATAAATCCTGTAGAAGTCTGTTGACCAGCTTGGAGATGAGAAAGAGAAGAGGTGGGAGACCAGTTGTGAAGAGTAGTATAGTCATACAAGGAAAATTCAACTTGGGCGAGAAATACCTGAAAAACTGGGAAAGGAAAGTAGAGGATCACTGTATGTAACCTTGCAGAGTTACAAAGACCTTTGGATCTTAGGAAATGCAGTCCTTTGATTTTAAGCTATTAAAGGTTTTGTTGTAGCTAGTAGAGTTTGAATGCACTTACCTCCTGCAATATTTTAACTATGTTGGAATATGTATTTTAGTCACCTCCAACATGGGCTTGTCAGGTGGGCTTCTAAGAAACAATTTCCTCCTGCTTGTATTTGGCTCTATTACTGTGACCCAAATAAAAACTCAGTGGAAACCAGGACAACATTGTAGCAAGCTCATCATCAGTTGTGCGGAGGTGGAGACCTGCTGTCATTAGCATGGGGGAGGACAGATGCTAAAATCTGACTTTCCCAAAGAGGAATTATACAGCAAATTGAATAGGGGCTTACAATTGAGCAGAAGTGGAAAGAAGTGCTTATGAAAATGTCAGCATTCATAAGTAAAATAATGTAGCGGCTGTATTTGAAATAAAGATCTAATTCTCTTCACATGTCCTTATATTTACATGATAGCCATTATTTTTCCAAGTGTCCTTCATAGCCACCGTCTCATTTACTCATCACAATAATTGGAAGAGAGCAAAGGAAGAAGTGAGGACCAAAACGCAAAATGACTTTACCAAGATGTGGCCAACTTTCTTCCTGATTCAGTATGGTCTCCTTTCCTTACTGAATTCAGTAAAAGGATCCTTCTCCCTATCTCGTTCCGACTTTCTTCCCTCCCATTCACATATATTTACCCAATCAATGTGTAGTAGTTACTGAAACCAAGAAATAACAGTAAGGAAAATAGCAAGTTGGTTGACCTTGCCATACTCTGAAGATGACAGAGCATAAGACAAGTTCCAAACACGTGGATCTGTTGGTGTTAAATCAACAGCTTGCCACACCAGTGAGCTGAGATCAATTCTCAATCGTACTGCAAATATTTTTCCGTCATAATAATGTGCTAAAGTTTGTGAATGATTTACTTTTTAAAATAAACTAAGGTGCCTTCAAGGTTATCTCAATACTATCTCTAGAATAAATACTACTCTCACTCACTCGCTTACTTGAATTCCAATGTATTTTCTTAAGTGGGCAAAAAAAGCATGGCATTATAGTGAACAAAATAGAGAAATAGTTAAAACTCCAGTACTGGGGAAGGAACTGACACTGATGCTACAGCATCAGTGAGTCTTGAAGTTCAGAATTATCATCAGGATTGTGAGTTGTGATTGTTATGGTGAACTGGTTTCTTCTTTATTTTAACCATGGATAGATTTTTAATCTGGAAGAAAGTAAACTGGAGGAGGAATATGGAATATCACATCAGTATTACATATGAATATGAAAACTATAAACCTATCAATTGGCAAAAACACATGACTTGAACATGAAATGCAAAGGGTAATATAGATGGACATTTTAAAAGTGCTATCTAGGGGAGCCTGAGTGGCTCAGATGGTCGGGTGTCTGCCTTTGGCTCAGGTCATGATCCCAGGGTCTTGGGATGGAGCCCAGCATCAGGATCCCTGCTTGGCAGGGATTCTGCTTCTCCCTCTCTTTCTCCCCACTGCTCCCCCTGCTTGTGCTCTCTCACTCTCTCTGTGAAATAAATAAATAAAATCTTAAAAAAAAATAATAAAAAAGTAAAAATGCTATCTAGTTAATGACATTTTAAAATGTGTAAATTATAAATTTAAATTTATAATTTAAATTTATAATTTAAATTTATAAATTTATAATTTAAAAAATAAACTACAAGTGATTATTGTTTAAGATTTGCTTTCCTAATTCGTGTTAGATAAAGTAGAAAGCTAGGGAAGACTATCAAGACTTGTTTTTATTTTTATTTTATTTTTATTTTTAATTTTTAAAAAATATTTTATTTATTTGACAGACAGAGATCACAAGTAGGCAGAGAGGCAGGCAGAGAGAGAGGGGGAAGCAGGATCCCTGCTGAGCAGAGAGCCCGATGCGGGGCTCAAGCCCAGGACTCTGGGATCATGACCTGAGACAAAGGCAGAGGCTTAACCCACTGAGCCACCTAGGCACACCTTATTTTTATTTTTTTAAAGATTTTATGTATTTGACAGAAAGATAGAGAGAAAGCACAAGTAGGCAGTCCGGCAGGCAGAGGGAGAAGAGGACTCTCCATTGAGGAGGGAACCCGACATGGGGCTCAATCGACCTCTGGGATCATAACCTGAGTTGAAGGCAGTTGTTTAACCGACTGAGCCACCCAGGCGCTCCTCAACACTTGTGTTTAATAACTGAAATTATATTTACTTATTAAATGACAAATTCTGAAGACATTTATTACTGATTTCAGTACTGATATGCTTATAAATAACTGCATATAACATCACTAAAATCCAATGCAGTGAGGTAATACATCTGTGTTGTTTTCAGCCGCTGAGAGTTTATGGAAATTTGTTACTGCAGCAATGGGAAACTAATAGAGTAGTCAAAGTTTGAATGTTTCTTTAACTTTTTTCAGCCTAGCCTCTCTTTAGGGGGACACCTGGCAGAAGAAAAGCTATGGCTTCCTTAAATGCTTATTGTTTCTCTTCCTTTCTACCCCTTCTTAACTGGTGAACACTAAGGAGTCCTGAAGAGTGAAGGAGAAAGATAAAGATAAAGCTTCTCAGTGGCTGACAGTTAAGGGCTGGTCACTGACTCACGAGGGAGACTCCTGGAGCAGGAGGTCAGGTACGAGAGCACTTCTAGACAGATGAGGGGAGGGCCGTGGGGAGGTTGACAGAGTTGCACAGAAAAAAGCTGCAAAGCAGAGTCAGATTCCTTTGATCTGTTTTCTCTGAATTAACTATGTGTGCATTTTTGAGGTGAGCGGGGATGGTCAAAGGCTGACACATCATTTGTACAACTCCACAGTGAGGGTATGTGGTATCCTGCTCTCTCACACTTCCTTTGTATTCAGGGTGTCCTATTTTGACTGATATTTCTACTTCATACCACGTACTATTTAACCCAGATTCTTCATCAGATGTTAATTTAAAATTAACATGATAAATAATGTCTTTTGCTGCCAGCACCTTAGGCATTTATAAGGTGAATGCATAAGTGTGTCTGCATGTTTACATATACACTCAAATGGACGCAAACAACTCATATACTTTTAATTCATTCCCCTTAAAGTTTTTACCCATAATAGTCCACATACTACTTCTACATAGTGCCTTACAGGAGGTAAAACGGAGAGTGAAAAAGATGTGCATAACTGTGCTTTCCAGAATTCATAACTTATTCATTTTCCAAATATGCTCATCACCTAGTAGATTCAGATTTTGTTTTTCTCCCTAAGGGCTTGAGACCGTATTTAAATAGAAATGTGTGTGTGTGTGTGTGGTGTGTGTGTGTGAATACATGAGAAGGTGTTTTTTTTTTTTTTTTAAGTGGGAAATATATTTGTTAAGGTATTAACGTATTACTCTCATATAAAAAATTTGCCTTTCTAAAGCATACTATTCAGTGCATATTCACAACAATCATCACAAATCACTCAAAACAAACCCCTGTTCCTGCCTGCAGTCACTCTCCATCCCTCTCTCCTTTACATAAAACTCATATTTCATTTTTTAGAAACTGACACACTGTTTCCCCAATGACTTCACCATTTCATATTCCTGCCAACAATGTATGAGTGTTTCAATTTCTCTACATCCTTGGAAACACTTGCTATTGTCTGTTTTTTTTTTTTTTTTTTTTTGGTTTTAGATTTTAGTCAAACTACTGGGGTTAAAGCGGTATATCACTGTTGTTTTGATTTGGATTTCTCTAATGACAAAGGATGCTGAGCATCTTTTCATGTGCTTATTGCCTATTTGTATATTTTCTTTGGAGAAAAGTCTCCTCAAGTTATTCACCCAGTTTTAAAATGGGTTATCTTGTTATTGCTGACTTATAAGAGTTCCTTATGTATTCTGAATACTGGACCCATATCAGATATATGATTGCAAGTATTTTCTCCCATTCTGGGGGCCATCTTTTCATTTTCTTACTTTTAATTTTTAATCCACAATTTAAAAAAGTTAATAAATCCAATTTCTCTCTCTTTTTTTCTTTTGTCACTTTTGCTTTTGGTGTCATGGTAAGAAATTGTTGTCTAATCCATGGTCATGAAGATTTACACTGTATTTTTTTTCTGAGTGTTTTATAGTTTCACCACCTACATTTAGGTCTTAAATCTATTTGCTGTAAATTTTTATGGGTAATAGATGGATCTAACTATTTCCTTCTGCATGTAGAATCCAGTTATCTTGGCACCATTTCTTGCTACAAATGTTCTTTCTCCATCGAATTTTCTTGGTATCTGTCAAAATCAGCATTAAGGGTTTACTACAGGACTCTTGTTTGTTTGTTTTTTTCTTAAGGTTTCATGTATTTATTTATTTATTTGAGAAAAAGAGAGAGCATAAGAGATAGAGAGCTCATGTTCCTGCACATGTATGGGTACCAGGGGTGGGGGTAGGGGAGGTCCAGGGAGGAGAGAATATCCAGCCAACTATCCTCTGAACTCAGAGCCTGATATGGGGCTCAATCTCACAACCTTGAGATCATGACTCTAAAATCATGACTTGAGCTGAAACCAAGAGTCAGAGGATTAACTGACTGAGTCATCCAGGCACACTTATTACAGGACTCTTAATTCTATTCCATTTATCTGTAGTTCTGTCTTTATTCCAGGACCACACTGTCATATTTACAATACCTTTGTAGTGGTTTTGAAATTGAGATTCTTTTTCATTATTGTTTTGACTATTTGGGATTCTGGAACACTTGTATTTGCACATGAATTTTAGTATCAGCTTATATTTTATTTTTTCCAAAAAAAGCCCATGCTCCAATAAGGATTGCATTGAATCTGTTGATCAACTCAGGAAGTATTGCCATCCTAAGAATATGGAGTATTTCAATCCATGAAAACAGTATGTCTTTCACTTGTTTAGATTTTTTGTTTCTTCTGACAATGTTTTGGAGTTTTCAGTGTATACATATCATACTTCTTTTGTTAGCATCTTTTTTTTTTTTAACTATATTGTAAATTGTATTGTATATATAGTAAATATATGTACATATATATACATATATATATACAAATATATATAAATATATATTTATTTATATATAAATATATTATACATACATTATATGTATAATATATAATATATATATTTATAATATATAAATATATATGTTATATATTTATATAAGTATATATTATATATATTATATACAATATACATATATTGTATATACAATATACAATGTATATACAATATACATATATTTATAATATAGAAATATATATATTATACATATATACATATATGTATATGGTATGTATGTTAAATATACATATATAGTATATATGTATATATAGTATATATTGTAAACTATATTGTATATTCTCAGTTTCACTTTCTAATTGTTCACTTTCTAATTGCTCATTGCTAATGTATGAAAATAAAATTGTGTTTTTTTATATTTATTTTTTATATATTTTTTATATTTTTTATACTATTCTTGCTAAACTCAATCTCTACAGTCTCTACACTGTCCTTCAGGGTTTTTTACATAGAAGTTCTTGTGAGCTATAGATGGATAGTTTTATTTCTTTCTCTCCAATCTGAAAACATTTTATTTCATTTTCTTACCAAATTGCTGGAGCTAGAATCTACAATAAGATACTGAATCAAAGTGAGGACAGTGGCATCGCTGTCTTGTTCCTAAATGTAGGAGAAAAGCTTTCAGTCTGTCACTATTAAATATAGTTTTGGTTGTATTTTTAGTAGATGCCCTTTATCAAGTTGAGGAACTAGGAGACATTTTAAAAGGGGTTTTCTAATAATATATCTTCATTTTTTAATTATAAAAAATGCATGATTATTATATTAAATTTAGAAAATGTAGACATATAGAAAGAAGACTATTTTTGATTCAGTCATCAGCACACTATGTACACAAAACCATCACTGGTGTTCACCTGGCACACATCAAGAGGAAAATATTAAACTTCATGATTTGTCCCCTAGTTTTCACATTTGTAGATAATGTAATTAACATATTTGCATACATTACACTTTCCCCATTACTATGGATTATTTTCTGAAAGATTTCTGTAAGTTGTGCTTTAAGATCAAAGAATATAAATATTGTGTGTGTTTCAATCTCTTATCTATCTTCTCTCATTTGTCTCTTTCTCCTCCGTCTACCTCGCCATTTATCATACACACATACACACACACACACACACACACACATAAAGTATCTAGCTGCATATATGATTTTCTCTATATATCTATGTATGTAAATACATATAAAATTAAAATTTATTTTCAGGAATTCTTGTTTCAATCTATACTCCTCTCAGAAGTGTGTTTTCATTCTTTGGTATCCCGTAACCTTTTGGTATTGTCTTTATTTTAATAACGGCTAATTTAACAAGTAGAGTTTGTATAGAATTACTGCTTTGCTCTGGCATTTCTAGTTTAAAATGTTACTTTGAACTACATATTTCCTGGATTGTGTGAGCCATTCAATTTTCTCCCTTTGTGAATTGTTGTTCATGTCCTTTCCACATCTATTAGATTGTTTATGCTTTCTCTTAGATTGTTTGAGCCCTGTATATAATAAAAGCACCAATCCTTTGTCTATCACACCTGTAAGAAGACTGACTCTTTTTAAGATATTAGAATTTATACTTCCAGTTAAGTAGCATTTCCTTCGAAATAGTCACAATGGGAAATTACCCTTATTCTAATGACGTTACCATTTATTGTAACACTGTGACATATTTGCATTGTAGAAAGACCTTACAATCTCTAATGAAAACTACAGAATTAACCCAGCCATTTTCATCATTGTGGACCCAATTCAGTGTAACCAGGTTGCTCATTCACCTATTCCCTAGACTTGATTTTGAAATGACTTCTGGCTATTTCTAAACTAAAATTCACATCAAAAGGATGAGATCTTAGTTCCAAATTAAATTTGGTAGAAACAAAAAGAGTTATAAACTCTTAAGCAAGCTTAGCATTACCAGGAAAATTTAATCTCTTCATGCCCATAACCACCTGGAATGCTAAAATATTCCTTATCTTGTCTGATACTTTATTTATTTTTTTTTAAGATTTTTTTTTTTTTTTTTTGGCAGACAGAGATCACAAGTAGGCAGAGAGGCAGTCAGAGAGAGAGAGGAGGAAGCAGGCTCCCTGCTGAGCAGAGAGCCCAATTCGGGGCTCAATCCCAGGACCCTGAGATCATGACCTGAGCTGAAGGCAGAGGCTTTAACCCACTGAGCCACCCAAGCGCCCCTTGTCTGATATTTTAAATACCTATGTAAACGTATGCATTTTATAGAAATACACATGGTTTGTCCCTTTAATTCCTCATTTCTTCTTGTCAGTTTTTACATCTCTGCACTTATAAAATGCTGGTGTTTGTTGTTGTTGTTGCTTGTTTTTGTTTTGTTTTTATTTTTGTTTTAAGATTTCTTCAACAAGTATACACAAAGCTATCAACCTTTCTCACATCTCTTAAAAAATAAATTTCATTATCTCGAGTTTGTGAGGAGACATGACTTTAGTAACTTTAACAAAGAATAAGAAGGTGTGAAATTGTTTTTGCTAGCTTATCTACAATTTCTGAATCTAATTAATGGAAATTTATTGAATTAATATTACATGTAAGATTCTATATATCCTACCCAGATATAAATGTTTATGAGTAAAATTTTTGGACCCCCAAGATACACATAATGAAGTCTTTGTGCATTCTAAGAAAGTAGCAAGGACTGGTTACCTTATAGCTCTATGTTTCAAGGACTTCTCTTTCAGTTTTTTACCTGACATTTAAAAAATACAGACAAGCCAAGCTTTTGTGTGTCTCCCTAAAGAGCCTACTGCCCTGAACATCATTAGAAATGTTTCCCTTTAAACTTTCCATTTTTCCAAAGACTTCGACTTGCACAGGCTTATACTCTTCTATATCGTCCCCAGACTTCACCTTATCTGTACACCACAGATAGTGCCTTTGATAGTTACATTTCTCTAGAGAAGAGGACAAGTTTTGAACATCAAACCAGGAACTTATTCCTTTTGGGACTGGGGGAAGTGT
Source organism: Mustela nigripes (assembly GCF_022355385.1). Classification (NCBI taxonomy): domain Eukaryota; kingdom Metazoa; phylum Chordata; class Mammalia; order Carnivora; family Mustelidae; genus Mustela; species Mustela nigripes. The sequence continues at coordinate 106,983,699 of NC_081559.1, forward strand.
TTGCAGAAATTTCATAGAAAAAAATGTTTCTTAAAACCAAAGATACTATTTGCATTCGTTCCCTAACACTTTGCAGATCCTTGAGAGTGTCCTGGTTTCAGAAATGATGGCTTTCAAGGCAACCTCTTTCTTTCACCTCAAGGAAGGGTTAAAGTCAAGACAAAGGCCAAGTATTGGGATAGTTATTTCTGTTCTGTGGCTATACGCCCTATCGTTACTATCTGTCCACCATTTGCCCAAGCTTACTTTCTATGGCAGGCGGGCCAGTGCCCCTGGCAATGCTCTCGTTGGTGTGACCGAAGCATCATGATCTCATCTCTAACCTCAGCCATGGGCAGGAAGACCAATGAAATGTGCAAAGAGTGAGTTCAAATGAGTATATTAAAAATTTTATCTGAATGAGTTTTCAGAGCAAGAAGTACATGTTGGTGGTTGGGGTTTGGAGGAAAATAATAAAACAAAACAAAACTGAGGAAGCAGAAAGAATAAGAAGAAGAGCAGAAGGGCAGTCTTAAAGAAGAAGAAAGGTGTGTTTTCCCACATCTGTTGCATTATCTGTCTAGGTGTAGTTAAGGGATCTGGGAAAATTGTGTAATAATCGGTAGTGCCAAGGAATATTTTGCTTTGATATTAAAGGAGATTGACAATTACTCATTCATCAAATGTCTATTATATTACTTATAATTAAATTTATGTAATGATATTTCAGAAGTAAGCCTAATAAATATACAGCTCTAAAAGCTGGTATTTACATGGGGTATTAAATAGGTACACAATTTAATGTGGTAACTACAAGGATAGAGCTAGGGAAAAAATCCAGAGGAAAGACACTGAGCATAATCTTAGGAGTAGGAGGAAGGATTCCAAGAATAGACAACACCGACCTGTAGTAGTAGAGTAAAGCTACAATTCTAGAGAAAATTTCTGGAAAATGGCATGCAGTTTTGCCTATTGATATACAGATAAGAGAGTCACACAAGACAATTACCTGCTACAATGAACTTTCCTCATTTCACCAAATTCATCTGAAATAAACATTGTTTTGAAGATCCATTTTCCTATGGCACATGATGTTTTCTACTGGTTGCTATACTGAGAAGAAAATTATAAAGAAAAAGGTTATTAACACTAAGTATGTATTAGGTATGCAGCACAGTCTTATCATGGGGAGTCTTTGTATCCCAGGGCCATTCTCTACATGAGTATTTCACACGTGAAAAGTTGAGCCTCACTTTACTTAAGCAGCTTGCAAAGGGTACATAGAGAAGGCAAGGGCTGGAGCTCTTTGTGCTTTCTACTGTCTGGAAACAGAAATGCCATGCCTGGAGTACAGACTCTGGTCCTACTCGTAAGGGATGGGATATCTGCCACTAACCAGTTGTACAAATTAAGGGAATCACTTTCTCTGAGCTATTGCAGCTGTTTTGTAAAGCAAGGACATCAACCCAAAGGGGCCATAAATAAAGAAGTATAGAGAAAGTTTTGTGGGGTATTTTTGTTTTGTTTTGTTTTTTGTTTTTTGGGTTTTTTTTTTTTTTTTTTTTTTGGCATGTCTAGTGAAAACTATGATTTGATAAGCACACTTCTGGATAAAAGTTTAGGCTCCAGGGCCTAAATATAGGTTGAATTTCTCTGCTTATGAGACAAAAGAAAAATGTTTGGTGTTGCTTCAGAGTGTGAGTAGAGCCAGCAGGATAATTGAAAACTGGAAATCCATGAATTGAAACTTCCTTCCAACTCCACAAATCTTTGGTAAAGTTATTAAACTCATAAAATACTTGGATAAAGGTGTTTAGTTTTGTTTTATTTTTAATACAAAGAAAGAGCGATAAAGTGGTTGCGTTTCAGGCCTGGATCAAGGTGGGGTAGAACCGAGGCAGGATGTTTTGTCATGGGACGTAGACAAAGGGAAATCCAAAAGGGAAATAACTGTACTGGACTCTCAGAAAGCCACAGAGCTGGGTTTTTAGGGAAAAGAGAGACATAACTGACATCTTGCAAAATGCCATGAAGATTACAATAGATGACAGATGGAGAAAACATATTTTCTTTCTTTCTTTTTTTTTTTTTAAAACATATTTTCAATGTACGATAACCCTACCATGATAAATACAATGAGTTTGATGTGCTCTGCCTCATTCTCAGGGGCTTGAGGTGTTATTATGAATCTGAGATCAGTCTTTCACTCTTTCTTTCCCAATTTCTCATAAAAAGAAAAATAAAAGGAGAGAAAGAAAGTGAAAGTCAGAACAGCATCTAAGAAGACAATGTAACATTGCAATAATTCCCTGGATCTTGAGCTATGTTTGCAGATTAGGAGTCTGGTAGAACCAGAATTTGGACGTAAATCACAGAACTGTGTATGCTCTGCAAACTGCCCCCTGTCCTCCTGAAAGGGGAGTCAGAAATGAAAATGTGTTTCTAGGCAACTGCTTTATTGAAGGCCTGCTTTGAGGCAATTGGTGTATGCACCATCCTCCTCCACTACATCTTCATAACAGACTGCTTCAGATTTCTACATGAATCTCCCTATTCTCACAGAACATAGAACAGAAGAAGTCATAACTCTGCAAGCTTGGAAGGAGAGGAAGAACGCAGAGGTGAAAACTGATTCTCAGGGAGTGGTAGTGTGCAAAAGTTAAAACTATGGAGAGGGGGGCGCCCGGATGGCTCAGTGGGTTAAAGCCTCTGCCTTCACCTCAGGTCATGATCCCAGGGTCCTGGGATCGAGGCCCGCATTGGGCTCTCTGCTCAGCTGGGAGCCTGCTTCCTCCTCTCTCTCTGCCTGCTTCTTTGCCTACTTGTGATCTCCGTCTGTCAAATAAATAAATAAAATCTTAAAAAAAAAAAAAAAAACTATGGAGAGGGTTGGAGACAGAATACCCAGAGCAGGTGTTTCAGGGGATTTCAATTTTCCTTGTGCTTCTTCTTTGTCTCTGTATATCTGAGCCATAGGTGTGAGGACAGGATGGGTCATATTTCAGTTGGAAAGGGACACCTTTGATAACAGTCTGTTACAGACTGCAAGTGTGCTCAGAGGTACAAATGACAATATGACACCCACTGGGCAGATGGAAATAATTTTTTTACTTGCACAAAGGAATGATTTACAAAATTCTAACAAGATTCAAGAAGACGTGTCTACAGTGAAACAAGGATATAGTATAAATAAGAGGCATCAAGGTGAGATGAAATGAACATGGTTAAATAAGAGATTAAAAGGAAATTCAAAATGGCCACATAGGCTTTGTTGTCTTCTTCCCTGGAGTCAGTAAAGAACACAAGTAACCCAGCAGATATTTAAAACGTAGATGAAGAGAAAAAAATAAACAGAAAACTTGAGCACTAGTCCAGAGCATGAGAAAATGATTTGTTGTTGTTTTTTTTAATAGTATATAATGACAACTCCTTAAAAGATAACCATAAAAACACATGGCCTGAGGAAAGCTCACGGTATTCGACCTATTGTAATAGGGGAGAACCCTCTTTGTCAAGTCTCAGTGGTTTCTCGGAAGAGGAAAGACACAATAGTATATTTTTAGGAGTCAAGAACCTGAGCTGAGTTACTTCATGATCTCCCAAGATGGAGAACTGGTTGGCACTGGGCAGTTTATATCCAATTCTTTTGAATTAATGGGTACAGGAAATCAAAAACCGTGAAACAAGTCTTGATGGATGGGCTTTTCATCTTATAAAATAACTATTTTCATTGGTTCAGTTTTATGTGAGATCAAACTCCTCCAGGGATAATAGTCTCTTCGGTTTCTTCTCTGTATTACTTAATACAGGGGCAGAAAATTAGTTGGTTTTAGTCCTCAATAGACAAGCTAGCTTTGCTTTGTATTTTCCCCTTTAGCATTCTACCTTGAAATAAGTGACCAGATTTTGTCACATGTGGAGTTTTGCTGTTAATTTTGCCTGGATGTAGTCCTGCCTTTTGATAATCACAATGACGTTGATCATCAATTTAGGAAGGTCCCTGTGCATTGTTTAGAGATAACACTCATCCTATGCCTGAGTTCTTTATTCTGTAGGAACAGTTTTCCCTAAATCAGTCCATGTTCTGTACACTCCATATATATCATCTTTCTCCTCATCGTTTCTTCTTTCTTTTCTGTATAATTTATGTTTTCTAAAAGAAGTGAGTGATAATTTCAAAACTTAAAAATAGACATTTAAATATATGTGTACAAAAAAGGATCAGAAGATAAATGTTCTAAAATCTTTACAAAGTCTGTTTTATTTTGGAAAATGGGACAACTAGGTGAATTTTTAAAGTCTACTATTCTTATTTTCCACATCCCTGTAAGGAATAGGTATAACTATGGTCATTGGTAGAAACCTAATTTTAATTTTATAAAAAAAATACATAACAAAAGAGATGTACAAACTTTCAAGTCCTCTTTTCCTGCTCTTAACTTTTGCAAGAGTGTGATTAGTGTGCACGAGAATGTGCTGGTGGAAGGGAGCAGAGGCACTCAGTATGACAGCGGATAGTCCCACAGTAGCAGCACCACTTCTGTCCCATGGAACAAATGTTTTCACATCAATTCTGGGTGCTACATGAGCCATCTTCGGTAGAAAACCTATGAAAGTTGAGTGGCGTTCTTATGGTACATCTCATCCTAAATATATGGTTTTTACAACCAGGGACCCTTTTTATTTGTCCAACTTATGAGATCTAAACATAGAGATGAAGCTTGGCTATTTCAAATTTGTATTTACTAGACATGATAAAAAACCATGGATAGCCAAGGGGAAGGAGGGCATTTCCATGGTCGGAAAGACCGTAACTCTGAGCTTCATTTTGCATTTGGCATATCCAGTGCCAACAAGGACAGATGTAATGCCAGGATAACATATCTGCCAATGAATTGGAAGTATCTCTAGCTTTCCCTCATGAATTTTATAATTCTGGGGGTGTTAAGAACAGGTGATAAACAATGCTTGTAGATGAAACATAAACACAATTTCCTCTCTCTAAGTCTTGGTAGTATGGATCAAAATATTACGTCCAAATGACAGAATCAAGATTGTCACATGATTTGAAGACTGTCTTTAGTAAAACCATTATAAAATATGATAAAATCATAATGAATTCTTTGAAGATGTAAAAATTAAAGATAATATCTTGTTTCCATTCAAATATGTACACACCAATAATTTTAGCACTTCTCTTTAGAAATATCCTGATATTGATGCATAGAAATGCAACACCTTAAATTTCATAAAGAAGAAACAGGTAAATAGCACTGAAAGCAGTAAATACCATGTGCTTAGGAGTTTCCGAATCTTATATCTCTGTTTTGTGTCTTATTATAAATTCAACAAGTAGTTCAGCTTACTTTTATATCACTTGCAACTATTCCAAAATCTAGACTCCTCATCTGGTTTCTTTCTTTCTTTTTCTCCTCCCTCTCCTCCTCCTCTTCCTCCTCCTTCTCCTTCTTTTTAAGGATTTTATTTATTTATTTGAGAGAGAGAGACAGAGAGCCCACAAGAGAGAGCTAGCAGGAGTGGGGAAAGGGCAGAGGGAGAGGAAGAAGCAGATTACCTGCTGAGCCGGGAGCTGGACCTCGGGCTTGATCCCAGGAACCCAGGGATCACAACCTGAGCCTGAGACAGATGCTTACCTGAACTGATCCACCCAGGCACCCCCATCCTGATTTCTTTAACCATTGTTACCACTTTGGACACTTCTTTGAACTTCTCTACCAAGAATGATTTCAGTGCATAAAGTCAGCAAAAGAAAGCTGTGGTCTGCCGGGCTGTGAGGGAATAAACATGATAGCATGCTGGCTGGATACCTCTGCCTTCACTCGGCTATCAGTTTTAATTGCTTCAGCTCTCCAGGCTTAGGTTTGACCTTATTGAGAGTGCCTCTGTATCTCCTCAGTCCAGCTCCCTCAAGTCACTTTATACCTGAAAGCATAGCAATGAAATTTATGTCAGGCAGGCACCCACTGCACTGTCAATAAGTAACCGACTACACTTTAGTTGTCTGCACATATTCAGTCACTGTTCAATATGTTTTTATGACTATACCTACTGTGTGTCGTCAGTCTTTTTCTACGAGTTCAGGGTATAGCAGAAAACAATGAAAGCATGTGGTTTATGGTAAGGTGTAAAAGACAGACACTAGCAAATAAATACACAAATAAGTTTTACTCATTTCAGTTTTATGAAGGGATTATGATTGTTTGTAATGCCTCATATTGACTACTCTGTTGCTGGCTATCATCAGGACATGTGCAGGTATAATTCCACTGTAAGTCATATTTTGTCACTTCTTTCTTCATTGGCTCTGTGGATATCTCACCCTTTGGGTTTTCCTCTTGTATCAGTGGTAGTTCCTTATCAGAACTGATTGCAAAATTACTTTCTTTTCTCCTATGTGATCTCAACTATTCTCATATTCCCAAATATGTATCTCCAAACATACCCCCTTCCTGACCTTTGGAACCTTAAGTCACCTGCCTTCTCAACATCTCCTTTGTACAACTCAGCACTCCCAATACAAAATGACTTCCTCTCCATACTGACTCCACCATCAGCCCCTGAGATCTTTTTTTTTTTTTTTTTAAGATTTTATTTGTTTTATTTGACAGACAGAGATCACAAGTAGGTAAAAAGGCAGGCAGAGAGAGAGAGAGGAAGCAGGCTCCTTGCTGAGTAGAGAGCCCAATGTGGGGCTCAATCCCAGGACCCAGAGATCATGACCTGAGCTGAAGGCAGAGGCTTTAACCCACTGAGCCACCCAGGCGCCCCAGCTTCTGAAATCTTAATGGATGGCAACTCAATGCTCCCAGCAGCCTCCAAACCTTAGCTATACCCCTGCAACTTTTCTCTCCTTCATACAACACATAGTAAGCCATCAGCTCTTCCTTCAGAAATAGCCCCCTAACTTTTACCACTCCATCCCTACCCGCTGCTCCAAGCCACTGTCACCCTTCCCCTTACAATGTCATTGCCTCTCTCTTTATCCCTCTGCAATCAATTTTCCACCCAGAAGTCTGCTGCGTCCCTTTATAACTCATGTCAGATTATGTCTCTCCTCTGTTCAGTCCTAGGCAGTGGCTCCCGATTGACCTCAGAAGAGTAAAAACAAAGTCCTTAGAATGGCTTACAAAGATGTATCAGAACTCACTGAGACCTGTCTGATCTTGCTGTTCTTCTACCCCAACTGCATTGGCTGCCTTCCTCCTGCTAGCACACACCAGAGCCTCTGCTCTGTCTGCTTCTCATTTTGGGATCACTTATTCAGTTACTTCTTTAATTCTTTGTTCAGATCTCACTCACTCAGTAGTTCCTAACATAATGAACCTCTTTCTGTTGCAAACTGCCCCTCTTCACCTATGACCTCTGGCTTTCCTTTCCCTGCACAGTCTTGTCTTTTGTCCATAGCCCCTGTACCTTTCTATCATACTATTTCATTGACTTCTGTTTCTGTCTGGCTAGAATCTAAACTCCATGAGAGCATAAATATTTTTCTGATTTGTACACTGCTGTACCCCAAATGTCTTAAAGAATATCTGGTACAAAGTAGTTACTCAAGGAACATTCAGTGAACAAATGGATGAAAAAAATCAATACACTTAGTGATTTTTTTAAATTTCTAAAGGATGAAACTGATGCCATAAACCTGGTTAATTATCAAGTTAGAATCTTTCTCATACTCTGAATTCAGATAGTGCTGCACTAGGTAGAATACCAGAAAGGAAAAAAGAAAAAAAAAAAAAAAGAAGAATAAGAAGTTTCAAAAAGAGAGAATGGAAATTAAAGGTGGATATTACAGTAGAACTTTGGTTCTGACAGTTGTGAGATAAAGCAGTCAGCTTTTTAAGGTATTCTTCATCACCTCCTTCCTACTCACGTGGTGGATGGTGAATGGTCGACACACAGTAAGTGTTTGCTGAATTAAACTGAAATTTTAGGGGCGCCTGGGTGGCTCAGTGGTTTAAGCCTCTGGCTTCAGCTCAGGTCATGATCTCAGGGTCCTTGGATCGAGCCCCACATCAGGCTCTCTGCTCAGCAGGGAGCCTGCTTTCCCCTCTCTCTCTGCCTGCCCCTCTGCCTACTTGTGATTTCTGTCTGTCAAATAAATAAAGTAAAAAAGCAAACAAACAAACAAAACCCTTAAACTGAAATTTTAGAAGAGATAAATTACTACCAACAATGACCACAAAGTTGAGATAGTACTAGTTAGTGGTCCTTAAATGAATTTTTCCAAGAAATACTAGAAATCCTGACTGACAATACAATAGGAGGAATGTTAGTGGGGAATCTGTGGGGAAACTATTTTTGGGATTGTTTTGCGTACTTGCCACTTTTCAGAAATGTATGATTCACGTGAATAAGTTAGGTGTCCGGGACATAGTACAATAAGGAAAATAATTTGTAAAGTTTAGCTGATTATTTTCTACATATCTCAAACAACATTGGTGCATGGTGTGGGAAACATTGAAAAGGATGGTCTTGAATTGTCTTTTACAATAGTAACACTATAGGAAAGCAGAACAAAAGTTGGACTTTAAATTAGGAGATCTGAATTTAAGCTCTAGTTTTACTACTTAAAAAAGTTTTCTTGGGAAGTCTTTCCACTTTGTGAGGCTCACTTTATTAATCTGAAACAGGAAGTTGTTAATGAACTTCTTCACCAGATGGTTGTGGGGATTAGAGGGGCCAAACTGATAAGACTTCCCTCCTTCCTTCTCTGCTTTCTTCTCCTCCTCCTCTTCATTGAGCAGTTATTTCATTAGTCAAATGTATTCAGTTTAAAAATATAACAAAACACAATCACACACAATTCTAATCTACATTGAAATTTATGGGGCGAGATGCAGTGGCCATCTTGGGACATTCATAGGAAAAAGAATGCAGGTGAGTATCCTTTATATTGCAAAGTCTACAGCCTCAGAAGAAGGAAACCAACCCTGGGCTAAAGCCCTGGTTCCAGAGAAACTTTCTCTGAAGAGAAGGGGCAGCCTGAGCTTTGCATAATCTTGCCTCTCAAGGTGTTAGTCTAAAGAGAAATCACAACAACCTAATTCACCAGCCATTTCTTCCTCCAGGAACATAAGGACAAACTCCAATTATAAGTCTAGTAAAAAATGTATCTAGATTCACCAATAAAATATTTTAGTTAAAATTATTGATTTAAAGCTATTCATTTTCTGGACACTCTAAGGTATTCTCTAATCCTCTGTTTTTGGAAACTTTGTAAGGTAGAGAACATTGCCCCATTTTCAAAATGCATAAATTGAGGCTTCAGGAGGACTAATGAATTAGTCTCAGGTCACCTGGGTAATCAGTATCAGAGCCAGGATTCGATCTTCATAAATCTGACTCCAAAGTTCATAGTCTTTAAATTTTTAATTATAGTCAGTGCCAAAGTTGATATGACACTTCTGAAAATTTGTTAGCACCCCCCCTCCCCCAATGACTAACAAGAGCTCCAGAGCAAGCTGAGGAGGAGCTAGGAGAAAAAAAAAATGTGATGTTGAAATGTCTATGCCTGTAGAGAACAGAAGAATCTTGGGGGTATACTAGACTAAAAATCAGGCATTATAAATTCACAATGTATCCTGGATCACCAGAAGGCTGCACACATTTGCTTTCATTGTAGCAATAATAAGGGGTTGGGAGGTCTCAGGTGTTTGATTCTCCCCATGATAGTTTCATTAAGTCTGAAATTAGCAAAATGCTGGCAAAAGGGATCATTGTCATCTGAAGAATAATAATTGCTATACCAGGTACACATACATGATAAAGAACCAGCACAGACATTGTCTAAGATTGCAGAAAACAAGGCAGAGTGACATATTTAAAGCCATGACTCTGTGCTCATTGTTTCCTCTTTGCCAGGTACAACGTGTCTAGTATTGAGGCACAGAGTCTTGGCTTTTGTTAATGTCTTTACTCTCAGCTTCTAGTTAGTATGTGCCACATAATAGGTTCTGGATGAATATGTGACTCTGAATGGGTCAGTTAATATTGACCAGCATGTGTGTGCACATGCCAGAGAACTAGTGCTCCAGATTAGACAGGTACACCGGGAGTTGATCATGTTGCTTGGAAAACAGACTTTGGAACAGAGATTACTGTGTAGGAAGATTATTGGAAAGTGCTTTGGAAGTCAGTAGCAGTTGAAGGGAAGAAAAAGTAGCAGGGCCAGGCAGAGGGAGAGGTTGGGCTGTGATGAAATCATAGCCAAAGCCATAACCGATCTCATGGAAGCTCTAGAGCTGAGAGAACCATCAGAGTTGTCCAGTATGAGAAAAGGGGGCTGGGCCTTACTCTAGTCTCCCACACATGCGGACCAGTCTTAGGGTGCAGGCCCTAGAGAGGAGACATGACCTTGGACAAAGAGGTTCTATTCCACCAAGGTGATTCCCAGGGTTGCACCCAGTTGTCGAGTGCCAACATCCCCATTAGCTGAGAGAATGAGAAGCTCAGTCTTGTGCGGGGATTGGGCCCTTATGGCTTAGCACCCATCACAGGTATACTTTGTAAGTAAGCCAATGGTATGAACGAGTTAAGGTACTTGTTCATTACACAGAAGAAAGAAAAAAGTGTGGTTGACCTTTGAGCAGGTGGTGATCAGGGGCACTGACCCCCAGGCAGTCAAAAATCTGCCTATAACTTTTGATTCCTCAAAGGTTTACTAATAACATACTGTTGACTGGAAACTTTACTGATAACGTAAATAGTCTACTACCATATTTTTTGTTATAGGTATCTTATTCTGTATTCTTATCATAAAATATTATAGAAAAAATTGTTATTAAGAAAATTATAAAGAAATGGGAATATATTTACAGTAGTGGAATGCATTATTGAAAAATAATTCACAAACAGGTGGCTGGGGCCGGGGGCTAGGTGCAGAGAGGCAGGGCTGCAGGGTGGGGCCTGGCAGCTGGCTGGCTGTGGACCATGGTCCCCAGGGCCCTTGCTAACTAGCCCCCAAGGCCTTCCAGCAGCAGCAGCCTGGAGCACAATACCACTGCCCCTTCTGCTTTGAGGTATATCACCAATTTGGGCTCTGGCACCTGGAGCCACTTGTGAGTGCTGTGGCCCTTTGGAGGTGGCAGGGTGGAGTTGGAACGCTGGCCAGACCTGGGAGGAAACAAGGCCTGAAACTCCCCAGTGCAGTCCAGAGCAGGCATGTGGAAGACTGGGTCCAGGAACGGTGGGGCACAGGGCAGCCAGTGCTGCACCATCCCTGCCATCTTGGAATGTTCTGCATCAGCTTAGCCCTCTGCCCACCGGTCCTGGTGCTAGACCTGACCACTCCAGTGGCACTCCCGGCTACCTACGGGCCAGCCTGGGCCTGGTCCAGGGGCTGCTGATGTCTGGGGCACACCTCCTGGGCACTGAGTGGGCAGCAAGGACCGGTGTCCTCCATTAGATCCCTTGGAGACTGGGCAGGCAGTTGCAAATAAACGCCTTCTAATTCTTGTTGTCAATTCTTTAAAAAAAAAAAAAAGGCTAACAAAACTCCATGTTTAAGTGGACCCACACAATTCAAACTTGTGTTGTTCAACGTGTTATTCAAGTTAGAAGTTCAGAATCACACTTTAGGATAATTATTAGTTTAAGGCTGGGACTTTTGCTTCCCGAACAGAGACGTGCATTTGAACTGGTGAAGGTGGAGGGGTGTAAGGAGAAACCTTTGCGCTGGGGCTGGAGGCCCGGTGTCTGATTCCAGCCATCCACCAGCGCCTGATCATAGGCACACTGCTAGCTTCCTGGCCTCCACTGCATATCTGAAAGCTGTGTGCTGGCAAAAATTGATTTCTGAGGGCCTTGGGTTTTAAACTGTGCTCCATCTGAACCACAGAAAGGATTTGGCTCCCTGATGTGATGGAAAATTATAAAATTCACAAAACCTTCTAAAATGCTAACTCTTTTATTATGGCCCTTTAATGACCTTCATTCAAAGAGCAATTACTTAGGGAAAGAAATCAATTCTTGGAAGGGGACTAGCAGATAATTTCTGAATGCACTTGCTTTTCAGCACTGTGAATCTGAGCAGATACTTTGTTCCCCGTCAAATACGCAGCACGTGCGTGGTGTGCAGCACAGATCTGCTGGCGGTCTACACTGCGTGTTTTTCAAATGTGTATTTATATTTCAGTTATACAGAACAATAGTTGATCTTTTTCCACGGGAAAAAAAAATGTTGTAAATACTGGCAGAATTCCCTGACTAGCCCATGTATTAGCCTTTTAAGCTTATATTGAAGCAAACAGTTGCAGTGATAAAGAGCAAGTTTGGTGAAATGCTAAAAATTAATATAAGACAAAGACACAAGTATAGTTTTAAAATCTAGCTTCCAAACCTTGACCATAAAAAGAGCTATGCAAAATAAAACTCTGCTGGGAAGCCATTTTTCACTGTCTGATTGACATACAGATCAAAATGTTTTATAACACAGTGTGTTAGTGAGGATATCAGGGAAGCCTCTTTCTCAAATTTGCTGGTCATAGTGAAAATTGGTACAGTCTCCAAAGAAATCCATCTGTCAATATCCATCAAAGTTACAAATGTGCATAGTCTTACTCAGCAATTTCATTTCTAGAAATTTATCTTAGAAATATACATCACATGGGCAAACTAATGGAATAAATTTGTTTAGAAGCTTTCCTGTAATAACAAAAGATTGGGAGCAAATCAAATGCCCATCATCAGTAGAAGAGTGAGATATAATTGAAAACACAAAGACATGAAATAGAATAAGGAAGTAGCTTATAGGCTGATATGGAAAGATACCGAAATAGTCATTGAAGAAAAGGAAGATGTAGAACAGTTTATATAGGGTAATATCATCTATGTAAAAAAAGAAAAAATACATATCTTTTCGGTATAGGCATCAGATATCGCTGGAAATATACAGAAGAAATTAGACATTGTCACTTCTGAGTGAAAAATCTGAATGGCTAGCAATGCATGCAAGGTTGGGGGAGAAATCTTTCCTGAAAACCCATTTAATTTTTAGCTGTGTTAAAAAAAAAAAAATGTTTAGCCATGTGAAATTATTGTCTGTATAAACCAAAAACGTTTTTCTGAAGAGCTTAAGAAAACTGGTAGTTTGAAGGAAAGCTGATTTAATTAGAAAAAGGGCTATGGGAACTTGTTAGCCCCTGCCTGGATTAGCCTGGAGTTCCACTGGGTCTCAGAGTTTTCCCAGAGCACTGGGGACAGTGGGGAGATAGAGCGTGATGCAAAGGGAGCAAGTGAGCTACACTTGTCTTCCAGTTGTTTCAGAAGTGTCGGGGACTCATAATCTCAATGTCTTTAAAAGATTGTGTATATTTGCAAAGAAAAACAAATCTTGGACACCACTGAGCCTAATCGGGAGATTCTAGTTCTAATTGCAGACAGTGGGTTACGTGGTTTTAGTTGTATCATTTAATCTCATGTTTCCTAACTCTTGCTAAGGTTGGATATAACTGGAGAGATTTTTAAAAATATACACATGTTGGAGGCCTCACCTCAAACCAATTAAAAGAGAATCTCTAAAGGGACATAGGCATTGATATTTTTAAAAAGAGTCCTGGGAGATTTCAAATTGTAGCCAGGGTAATTTTTTTTTTCTTTTTTGCTTCAGTTGTATAACTTGTCAAATTGTGATTTCTAAACATCAAGTGAAATAGTAAATGAGCAGTGACACATTTTCATTCCATAAAGTGTTCTAAGAATAAGGAGATGCTTTTATAAAGAGCTTGCCGGAGGTTTCAACACATACAAAATGTTCAGTAAATGTTATATATACATATATTAAATGTATATTTTACAAATGTCCATGGGGAAAATGTAAAGAGGTCCTAATTACACCTGTAGTGATTATACTATATGCACAGTAAAATCCAGTAAAGGTGGTTTCTCTGGGACTAGTAGAAAAAGCACCAAATTAAAATCAGAGCCATCTGGGGTCAGTTGCACTTGTTACTATTCTCATTCTTTTTTATAAAGACTGGTAATATTCATCTGCCTATATGCCACAGCTTCTTTATGTACCCATCTATTAATGGACACTTGGTTTGCTTCAATAACTTGATTATTAAAAATAATTTTCTAATAAAATAGCAGGGCGTATATCTTTTTGAATTGGTAGTTTTGGTTTTTTTGGGTAAAACACAGTAGTGGAACTACAGATCATATGGACAATTCTTTTTTTTTCTTTTCTTTTTTTTTTTTTTTAGTTTTTCTCCAGTTTTAATATGAAATGGTTACTACAATAGGTTCAGCTAACAATCATCTTCTCATATAGATAGAGTACAAAGAAAAGAAAGAAGAATGAAGAAAAAATTCTTATGGTAAGAACTCTTAGGATTTACTCTCTTGACAATTTTTCTATCTGTACATTATAGAACAGTGTTAATTGTAGTTATCATGTTGTACATCACATCCCTGACACTTATTTATCTTGTAACTGGAAATTTGTACCTTTTCACCATCTTCCTCCAGTTTTCCCTCCCCTTGCCTCCCTTCTCTGATAAGCACAAATCTGTTGTAAGTTATTTTTTTATGAGTTTGGTATTTTGTTTTCTGTTTCCTTTGACTCTACATAGAAGCAAGATCCTTTTGTGTTTGTCTTTCTCTCTCTGACTTATTTCACTTAGCATAATTCCTGCAAGGTCCATCCATGTTTTTGCATATACATATGTAAACCACCACTTCTTTATCCATTTATCCATTGATTGAGTCTAGGTTGTTTCTCATGTCTTGGCTATTATAAATAATACTGCTATGTACAAGGGCGCATAGATATCTTTTACAGTTAGTGTTTTCATTCCCTTTGGTTATAGTCCCAAAAGTGGAATTGCTGGATCATATGGTACTTTCAGTTTTAATTTTTATGGATTCTCCATACTGTTTTCCTAGTGGCTGCATCAAGTTACAATCCCACCAACGGTGCAAGAGCTTCCTTTTCTTTACATTCACACACCAGCATTTATTATATCTTATGGTTTTTATTATCAATCTAACAGGTATAAGGTAGTATCTCATTGTGGTTTTAATTTGCATTTCTCATGACCTTGAGCATCTTTTCATATACCCATTGGCCTTGCATATATCTTTTTGGATAAATTTCTTCTCAGTGGACAAATCTTGAGACAGTGAAGTCCTTGGGAGAAGCCTGAACTCTTGGATATTTGGGTTCATTTTTAATTTACTACTTCCTGCTCCAAATCAAGGGAGAGGGAACTAGGAAAATAAAGTTGGATATAAAGTACAAACTGCTGGTGATATTTGACATCACAATTTTATTTTTTTTTTATTTTTAATTTTTTTAGAATCATGCTTTAGAAACCCTCAGCTGGAGATTGAGTCTACCTCATGGGGTATGGGAAGAATATGTTTGCTTTGACATTTGAAATCTTATCAGAATTGTCTTAGTCCACTAAAGTATGGAATGGGAGATAAAATATATAATTAAAATAACTATTATATAAAAAAGAGAAGCTTTTCCCAAAGTTTTCTTTTGGGAAACATTAAACATTATCATAAGATCAAAGAAACTATACACAACATGAGAGTTCTGTGATAGAGTTAGTTTGGAAAATTCTGGGTTAAATAT
The DNA here is from genome assembly GCF_022355385.1 of Mustela nigripes. Lineage (NCBI taxonomy): Eukaryota > Metazoa > Chordata > Mammalia > Carnivora > Mustelidae > Mustela > Mustela nigripes. The sequence continues at coordinate 106,999,282 of NC_081559.1, forward strand.
GCCAAAGGGACTTCTACTTTCAATCACAGAGTTTCTCATAGACTTAGCATGCTAATATAAACTGTGAATCCCCTCTGACAGATATAGCACATGGGTTTCATAAAGTTGTGGGACTCACACAGATTAAATACTCTGAGAAACATGGCAGTCATTGATAATAAAGTTGAGAAACAGTAAATGTGGGGAAAGATGTGAAAGGATATTGGAAATCATAAATATGATCTTAACTTACTATATATAAATACTCAGCTTATGGGTAATGAAGACATAGATGGACTCTCTCTACACCATCCTCAGTTTCAGGGATAGATCCCAAAGTACAGAGATTCTGCTGCATTGAGGAGGGCCATATGTCCTAAGTTTCCAAATAGGACTACAAAGGAGGATCCGTATTTTATTGTTGAAAGGATATAATTTTTCCCTACTTAAGAGACCTGGAAAAAAAGTTGCCTGGTACCAATTTACAGTCAATTTCTGACAATGAAGTGAATCAAACTTAGGATGAAGCTACAGTTATGGACAGTAGCAGGGGCAGTTGTAGAGAACTAAAGTTTTTGAAGAGCTCACAGTACTACTCAGTCAATCAAACCCTAAGCTTCCCCAACTTCTGGACTTACTAATGTGTAAAGTATTAAATTCTCTTTTATTTAAATTGGTTTGACTATGTGTTTATGGTAACTGGCACAGTCACAAAAAATTAATAATATGGCACTCAACACAGAATGGAGGAGTAACTATGTCCAAAAGAATTAGAAATTCTTGTAAAAAGAAAGATGGAATTGAATATGCATGTGAGAAAATATGCTACTGTCTAGAATTCCTTAAGCCTGATGGTTTGAGCACATTTGAGGAATTTTGCATATATGCAAAAAACGAAGGCAACAGAAATTACATCCTTGAGGAGATATACTACCAATCTTTAGACAGAGATTTGACAGTCCAAAGACAGGTAACAGAATAGTCACATATGGAAGTTACCACCATGTTGAAGCAACTTCACTATTCTTTTTTCTTTTCCTTTTTTTTTTTTTGATTTTATTTATTTATTTATTTGACAGAGATCACAAGTAGGCAGAGAGGAGGCAGGCACATAGAGAGGGGGGTAAGCAGGCTACCTGCTGAGCAGAGAGTCTGATGCGGGGCTCGACCTCAGGACCCTGAGACCATGACCTGAGCCGAAGGCAGAGGCTTAACCCACTGAGCCACCAGGTACCCCAACATCCATATTCTAGACATTAGCTTGGAGTTTCAGCATGGAGAGGAACTTTTCGTAAATTTTTGATTTGCTTTACAGACAACCTTAAATCTTGGAATGTAGAAGAAAGGATAAAGAGTACTATTATTTCTTACTCACAGAAGGGTGTTTCCTTATAAATTAGAAACAACAGAAGGCTCATGAAAACATTGAATATCAACTATATCAAGGATTCTAACATGTTCATTCAATGGTGACCAAAATAACAATTTCCAGAAAGGAGAATTACAAAAGTGATATATCGAGGAAAGTAAGACACAGTCTGACGTGAAATTGCAATTTTAAAAAATCAGCAATGACCTTGACAAATGAATTGACAATGAGGAACTGAATATTTGAAGTGGTTGCATGAAGTATTCACTATTAAACTGAGATTTTAGCAAGATGTCTATAAGTCATGTGAAGAAAAACATGTCATTAAGGATGAGTACAAAAGCATGGAACAGGATTATAAAAATACTACCTAGCAGGCCTGAAGCCCAGAATAATTGAGACTTCCATAAAAGTGCAAAGAAAAACAAACACTTTCAATGATATTAAATACATTTTCAGTTAAATTCAGACTTATGTGGGACACTCAGTTGGTTAAGCCTCTGCCTTCAGCTGAGATCATGATCCCAGGGTTCTGGGATTGAGTCCAACATAGTGTTCCTTGTTTGTTGGGTAGCCTGCTTCTCCCTCTACCTATCACTCCCATTGCTTGTGCTCTCTCTCTTACAAATAAGTAAATAAAATTTAAAAAATTAAGACCTATGTAATTTTATTTGTAAGCATCTTTATTAAATAGGTGATTATAAATATGGACCAAGATTTATGTACAAAGATGTTTATTACAATGTTACTAATGATAGTACAATATTGAAAGAAAACTAACAATTTAATAATGGAGATTTAGTTAAATTAATTCTAATGAATACATAAAATGATATATAATCTATTATAAAAATATAATGATGAATAATTTTACATGTGAAATTTTCCCATGATACCATGGGGGATGAAAATAGCTGAATATAGTAATATATATTCAAGTAATCTAACTTTTATATATATTTGTATACATGTGTTTATATGTGCATGATAGGTAAAATACATATCTCTGGTGGTGACATTACAGATTTTTTAAATTTTACAGTGATCTTATATTACAGGGGCTTGGTATTATTTTTAAAAAAAGGAATATTCTTTTTTTTAAAGATTTTATTTATTTATTTGACAGAGAGAGATTGCAAGTGAACAGAGAGGTAGGCAGAGAGAGAAGGGGAAGCAGGTTCCCCACGGTGCAGTGAGCCTGATGCAGGGCTCAATCCCAGGACGCTGAGACCATGACCTGACTCGAAGACAGAAAGTTAACTCACTGAGGCCCCTAGGAGTCCCCCAAAAAGGAATATTCTTAAAAAAAAATAAAGACAAGCTCTTAAACTTTAAATATAAAAGGAGATTAAGATGAAATATTTTAAGAAATAATTGTATCAGAAAAATAAGTTTACGGAAGGTTATATAAGGAGGACTAAGTTCTAATAACAATCAAATAAAAAGTGAAAATTATGTAGTGCTTTTATGTGTTTATTTTTAAAATATTATATTTATTTATTTTAGAGAGAAAGAGTACAACTGGGGGGAGGGGAAGAGACAAGCAGATTTCACTCTGAGCTTGGAACCCAGTGTGGGGCTTAATCCTTGACCCTGAGATCATGACCTGAGCTGAAATCCAGAGTCACCCAAGCACCTCTGTAGTGTTATCATATCTAACTTTCTTCAGATTTGTAAAAATTGAACCAACATAAATAGTAGGGAAATGAACTTCAACTAGTAGAGAGATCATAAAAGAGATTCTAGTTTCTCTAAATGAGTTCAAGTCTCCTGGATCCTGTTTTCCAGACATGGTGCATCTCTGGGTACTGAATGTACATCCAGAAAGAATCAATAATTTTCCTTTCAGGAATTATGGAAAACAGATATATGGAAATATTAGGAATGGTCCCAAATAACCCTCATTTATAGGAAAGTAAAATAAAAGAAAGAGAGTCCATAAAATAAATGCTAGTGAATGAAATACTTATATTAGGAAAAATTATAGAATGACTTAGTTAAAAAATTACGTGTGAGTGCCCAGTAAGTGAAATGCTAATTACTGCAAGCTGGTAAGAGGTCATTAGAAATAAGTCAGATCTGCTCCAGTATTCCTACTGGAATAAATTCATGAGCACCGCTGGTGGCAAAATATTGGTTTCTAAATACCACTCTCCAATAAACAGAGTCAGAGGCCATTTTAAGAAGTGACTGATACCAGAGCTGGGGAAGAATACAAGGTGGGCTAGAGCATCTTGTAATGCCAAAAAAGTAAAGAAGTGTTGAAAAAAAAAAATATGGGAAGGTATCACAGGGACACAGGGGTCAAACTGAAAGAACTGGGACAATTTGAGAAACATAATAAATCATGACTATAATAGATTATAACCCATAGACTAAACTAAATAACCATGAGTTCATCCTGATACAAGTAAATAATTGAATAAGTAAATAAAGGGAATGCTTTTCCTTACAGAAGAATTCTAATTAACAAAGAAGATTGAGTGAACAAAATAGAAAATCATCATGGGAATACCACAGTAATAAGCAGATTAAATCATCTATGGATGCTAAAATTAGTGGGTAAAGGTTTGGGGAAAGACAAGATATCTCCAAAGCTTCAAATTATCTCTCCCAAAATATTAATTACAAAGGGAAAGAAATTATAACTTTATAATAAAGATACCTGCATACTCCCCCATAACAGTGATCAAAGTGAGCATCACCAGTAATAAAGCATAACAATATTACCATCCCCCAACATGATGCACTGGCAAGGGCACAATGTCACATCTGTGAATACCATCATTAAATATCATCATTAAAATATCATTAAATATCATCATTAAAAAACATCAGGCCCAAAGTGAGGGGCATTCTACAAGATAACTGACAAGGAAGCATTCTTTAAGTCCGAGGGTCATGGAAGATGAGGGAAGACTATAGGACTGTCACTGGCTACAGGGAACAAAGGCAACATGGTAGTTCAATGGATTGGATACTGGAGCAGAAAGGGGACAGTAGTGGAGACCCTGGAGAAACGCAATAGAACACTACATTAGGGGTCGTGGAATGAGAAAAAGTACTGGAATGTACTTTTCTCGTTTTGGGAACTGTGCTGTGGTTATGCAAATTGTTAGCAGCAGGGATATCTGGCTGAGTAGTTTTTTAGGTACTTTCTGTATTGTTTTTACAATTTTTTATAAGTCTAAAATTATTTCAAAATAAGAACTTTAGGAAAAAATAGAGCAGTCCAGCTTAACATGTTCTTGTATATTTATATAAATACAATTTTAAAATGCACTAAATGTTAACACTGAAGAATTCAAAACTGTTGACCATATAATACTCAAAATGCCTGTTGAGAGCATCATCCTTAAGAGTGGCCTTAGAAGGAATTGCAAGGTCTTTGCTGACCTTGGTCTGCTGCTCAAGTTGGGACATGTATGAAGCTTGCAAATTTTTCATAAAATATAAAACTGGGAAGGAAGAAAAATATAATAGATACTAGAACTTGGGTGCCAAACTTAATGAAATGGAAGCAAAAATACTTCCCTTAGTTTCAAAATAATCATTCATACCAGTATGAAAGTGGAAAGATGTTGGTTGTCATAAGTTCAGGTGAAGTAGAATGAGTGACAGCTGCCATTCATTTAGGAAAACAGTCCTCATCATTGAAAATCCATAATGAAGAATATACAGTTCTCTTTTTAATGTTATTCTCAAAGACAGAAGAAGGAGCTATAATAAAAGTTACTGAGAAGTACATGCTGGCTGAGAATAAGGAAAACCCTTGCAATGGTTACTTAATTCAATGTGTCTCAGGTACATGGTTACGTACCATGTACATATGGTCACTCTGTAGCTGATTGACCAAGATTCTCTGTGCTTAGAAAAGGTCTCCGTGATGCCTTAAAGTCTGTCTAAACGAAAAAGCTATGACCTGAGAGTATACGCTTTTGTGTGTATGTGTGATAAAATGTGCAAGTAGTATTACTGTTATTATAAAGTCCGGCATTTGGGATGTGGCAGTTTGTGGTTGCATAGATGGCTTTTTGTGAGCATGCTATTCCATGTTAAGATCCAATTTCTCCTCTTTTTTTAAGAAGGTATTTACTTTGGTGTGAGCTTCCACAAAGGGTCCAGATGGCCCAACCTTTTTTTCTCTTAAGCTTAAGAAAGTAATGAGAAATGAATTAGAGTTCTTTGATGAGTCAGGCTTCATGCCTCCAGAGAAGTGCTAGGGAAGGTACTATTGATTTATTTTCTTCAACTCATTTCCTGTATTTAAATGGAAATATTGATACCTGTAAACAGGTTTCTCCTGAGGTTTTTGGGGACGTGAGGCGTGTTTTGTATTTGAGTGAAAGTATGATTTATATTTTATAGCATTAAAGTCAGAAATGTGAGGAATTAAAATAAAAGTTTCTGGGGAGAAAGAAACAGGAAAAACCTTTGCTAATAGCCTTAAAGCAGCCGAGAGGCAGTTACTGCTTTCAGTGATAATGTGGTAGGCAAAACTCAAACTTACCAAGTAGGTAACTATGGATGTGGATAGTTACATTATGAACACTTTCTTCCACTTAAGAAATTATGCTTTGCTTTAGTAGAAGGATTTATTCCTCAAAAATTGTCCCTTCCTATGTTTTTAAAGGTTAGCATATGGGGCACTCTTTACTCAAGAGAAAGAAGAGGGTAGTGAGTATAGAAATGAAAGAATTACAGAGAAATATCATAGTAGCGGCCATCCAAAATTTCTGTAAGCAAAAATAGGATAAAAGCATCTTAAGAATAAAAATCCATGTCACTGGGGAAAAAAAAGGAAATTGATTCTGGAAAATTTTGTGGTTAAAGAGAATGCAGTACCTACAAATTAAATTTTCTTTTAGTACCAGAAACTTAGGGATTTCTGAGCTAAATGTGTAAATGATGTTGAAAGGTCAGCTTTCATATGAACCTTATGTGCAAATCTGAAGTACTGTCTCAATTTTAGTGGGACTCTTGGCTGAGCCAGTAGGACAGCCAGCCTTTGGATTCACCCTCTTTGTCACTTGTCATTAGCCAAGGCTAATGGAAATGTTGCAGGGTTTGTATTTCTTTTGTACCCTTTTAGCACCATCACATGCTATCTGCTCACAAGATTTTGTACATGAGGGCGGATGTTTATCTAGAATTTTCATTGGATGGTTTAAAAGGATTGGACTGGTCACACGTATACATCAAGAAAACCTTTTGGGGTGCCTGGCTGGCTAAGTGGGTTAAGCATCTGCCTTCAGCTCCGGTCATGATCCCAGGGTCCTGGGACTGAGCTGTGCATTGGGCTCCCTGCTCAGTGGGGAGCTATTTCTCCTCCTCCTCCCTGCTCATACTTTCTCTCTTCGATCTCAAATAAAATACTTTTTTAAAGAAACCTTTTAATCCTTTAAATAGGGACTTCCTGACGACAACAAAAAGACTGAGAAAGAATGAACTCACTCCAAAGATAAACCCTATATCACATATTTTAATAATTATATATATATATATATATATAATGGAGGTGGCTATTTTTAGTATTTTTGCATTTTTTTCAGATATTTCTTGAAATATACAAGCATAACCATATACATATGTCAGACGATACATATTTTTAAAATTTTTTCTGTCATCACAAGTGCATTTGACTGATTTTTTTTTCAATAGCTGCTTATAATTCCATTATATGGTCTTGCCGCTATTTCCTTGATTTTTGGACAATCAGGTTGATTTCAACTAGGTTTTCATGTTTCAAAAATAGGGCAGACACAGTCCTTGTAAATTTTTCTTGGCATACTTGTGTGAGAAATAGCTAGGAGGGTCATTTCCTAGGAGTGGAACTGCTAAGGCACAGGGTGTAAGCATTTATATATCTATTATTATTGGATGTTGCTTTGTGCTGACCTCAGTTATTATAGACATTTGGAAACATTCATTAATCTCTTGTTTATGTCTTGATAGAGGGAAACAGTGTTCCATCTCAGAATGCCAGGGAACAGTCTCACTTTGCATATGAATTATCCCACATAGGAGGCTTCCTTCTTCAAATGCCCTATGAAAAATAGCTAGTTAACTTTTTATTATTTTTATATGGTCTGGCAGTTGACCTGAACTCCCTGAGGATTCTACACTCAACACAGTGTTCTGCATCCATCCCTGAGGTTCTGCTCCCGCAGATGATAAATGCACCTCCCTGAGTAGAGTCTATCCTGAACGTGGGTCCATGGTTGGGCAGAAAGGTAGATGGTATCCTGTAGAATAGCATAATGATATTTAGAGAGAGCAGATGGTTAACAAGAGAACAAACAACAAGTTTCTCATATTTTGGTCATGGACACTTCTACCTATAAAATTTAAGACATGAATCAGAGTTGTATTTAGGACCCAGGTTAACATATATGCCTTTTGTTTGTTTTATTACTTTTCCTTAAGTTGGTTTTCTGTCATTCTGCCAATACAGTCCATTTGTTTGGTATGTCTAGAAATCCTATCATCCTATTTATTGATTTATTATTGGAATTAATGAAGATTTTGTATGAATTTGAAAACATGAAGATATTATTCCAGATATTAATAGTTCTAGTTTATTAAACTAATCATATGACAAGAAATCCATTTTTTAAAAAGATTATTTATCTATCTATTTGAGAGAGAGAGAAAGAGATAGAAAAAGCACAAGTGGAGGGAAAGGGCAGAGGGAGAGGGAGAAGCAGACTCCCCTCTGAACAGGGGCCCAAGGTCCTCGGGCTCCATTGATCCCAGGACCCTGAGATCATGACCTGAGCTGAAGGCAGGTACGTAACCGACTGAGCCACCCAGGTGCCCCAAGAACTGGATTTTGTACATTATCTCATTTGGTCTTAAAAAAAATAACTGTAATGTAAAAAAATAACTGTATTGTAAACAAAACTGTAATGTAAGAAAACTGAGGATTTAAGAAATAAGGAAAATTGCCAGAGATCGTACATGGCAGAGCTTAAAGGGTCAGAGTGAGGTTTTCTTCCTGCACTCTCATAGTTTTTTACTGCACTGACCAATTTATCTTGAAATTGCCCTTGGGCAGACTGGTTAGTACAATACCTCCATACTGTGGCCAAGAGGAAGATAAATAAATGCTGTAATTCTCTGGAATCATAGGACCATAGCCTTCAGTTCATTTCCATCTTCATCACAAAAGAATATTCCTTATAGGATTTTCCATAATATGGTGTATTTTAACACTTAATTACATATTTTGTTGTTTACTTTTCTCCTTTCCATTGGTATATATCATCTCCTTCCAAATTTCTAGTAAAAACTATAAATTTTTCCTCCCCCGACCCCTTAAGATTTTTTTTTTTTTTTTAATTTGACAGAGACAGAGAGAGAGGGAACACAAGCAGGGGGAGTGGGAAAGGGAGAAGCAGGCTTCCCACCGAGCAGGGAACCCAGTATGGGGCTAGATCCCTGGACTCTGGGACCATGACCCGAGCTGAAGTCAGACGCTTAAGGGAGGAGCCATCCAGGCACCCCATCCCTGCACCCCTTAAAGCAGTTTTGGAGCTGACAGCCAGTCACAACGCAACTTTTCTTTGGGAATCTTACTAAATGAAGACACCACTGCAGACTCTGGGGATAGAACAACACTCAAAAGAGAGTCCATGCCTTCACAAAATTCATATGCCTCTGGAAAGAAAAAAGAAAATAAATGTACCAAAAATAAAGAAATTATTTTAGATAATGATATGTATCTTGCAAAAACGTAAAATACTGATCCATGGGATAGAAAATGATCCAGAAACGAGAGAAAGGGATATTTCACTGGGGAAGGGACAGCTGGAATCTCTCTGGCACTTGAGCTGGTACTTAACTGTTCAAACAGGCAGCTTTGGGGCAGGAGGGTAGATCTGAGAAAAGTGAGTTCTATCCAGAAGAAATGCAAAGTATGGAGAATCTCATGTGGGAGCTAGTTGGGTGTGCTTGGGGGTCAGCACAGGTCTCACAAATTGGGAAGTTGGAGACACTGCAGCAACAAGAGTCTTAGAGAGTAAGGTAGACACCAGTCATGCAGGGGTCTTGTAGAACTTGATAAAAGGCTTAAAGTTTGAATTTCATTCAAACTGGAGCAAGCTGCCAACACAATGCACTACGTGGGAGAGTGGGCATTATTTGTTTTACCTGTGGGAACAAATATACCGACTGGGAAAAAGGACAGCAGGCAGAACAAGAACTAAAGTAGTAGGACCAGTTAGGAAGTCATAGCAGCAGCTCAAAAAAGAGATGATTATGGCTTGGACAAGAATACAACAGTGATGGAATTGAAAAGCAATCATATTGATAGAGTCAATGGGAAAGGCTGTTGAATTATCGCTGGTATATCAGGAAAAGACGGGAATAGGTATGTATGTCCCCAAGATGGAATCTCCCGAGAACGTCTTCTTATGGTGGCGCCATTACTGACCTGAGTAAGCATCCAGCAAAAGATCATTTGTTGGTGGATGGGGAGAGGATGGAGGGTTTTATTTCTGTTCTAAAAAGTTGGAGCTGCCTACTAGCCAGCCTGGGAGATGCAGAGCAGGACCTGTACGCAGATGTGCTAGAAAATTAGACCTACAGACAAGAGTCACTGAGCATGTCAAGGGTAGTAACAACTATGGGTGGATGAGATCATTTAGGAAAACCTCTTGATGATGAAAAGAATGGGACACAGGAGAACCAAGCTCCAGGGCCTCCAGCAGTAGGAACTGGAATAGTTGACTGAGAGAGAGAACGTTTAGGGAAGCAAGGAGGACGGGATGTCGAAGAAGCAATGTGGGGAAGCAGGGCAACAGAAGCAGAGTGGTAGCGACAAGGGCAAGTGCGGTTTAGATTCACTTTATCATTTGCTTTATTTTTGCTACTTGCTTTTTAAGATGAGGGTCACTGAGGCATACTTACACACCCACGTGAATAATGCATAGAAAGAGAAAACGGATGACAAGGAATAACTAACGGCAGAAGGGAAGGGTGCGCAGAAGGGGAAGAGAACAGTGGTTAGCTGGTACCCTCCGCCAAGGTAGGCCCCCCTCAGCTGGCTGCTCTGGATGGCAGGTGGCTTATGGGAGCAGATTCAGGCAGGGTATGGCTTTGGGGATGGGTAGATGAGCTAGTTCTAGTCTGTTTCTGTTGTGTTCTAAAAATATGAGGAGTCATCAGCCAAGTGTGGGAGTGAGGAGGGAATTTTGGAGGTTTGAGAAGAGAGAAGATTGCATGAAATTATCTTCTTGTAGAGTGGGAGAGTGAATTTATCCAGTGGTGGCTTTAAAGCTCTGAACAACAGATTTGAGTTTCAATTTATTCCCCTCTCAGCTTCTCGATCTTGCAAAAACTGCTTAAATATTTTAACCTAGTCTTTTCTGTCAATACAATTAAAATAATTATTGAGAACCTTTGCATAAAAGCCCAAGATATTTGGCACCTTCATATATACCCTTTGATTTAACCTGTACAATGAGGATAATGATGGTTACTGGGAGATTATTTGGAGGAAATAAATATATCAAAAAAGCAAGCAATTAAAATACTTTGCTACCGTTTTTCTTACCCACAAATCTTAGATCAAACTATTTGGTGACTGATTGATTCTAAGAACTTCTTCTGTTTTAATTCCTACGTCAGAAGTTTGGAAATTGAACCTGCATTTCTTTTAAAGCAAAACAAGGTATTTAACACAGGAAAGTCTATCTTTTTTTTTTTTCCTTTTTTTAAAGTGTTCTTAACATTCCTCATAGTCTAGCATTTTCTTGAAATGAAATTATGTACATACTTTGAAATGCCAAGTTTTCAAACGCCCCCCTGCAGCCCAGCTGCAAAACCATTCCGTTTGTTTCAGTATGTTCTGCAAACTATGCCCCCAGTCCCAGCCCCACATTCTCATGCCAAAGATCACAATGGCCCTATGCATTTCCCTGTCACCTTCCTTTCAAGGAGTTTAAAGCACTTGGCAAACATTATCTCTCTAGTAACGATAACATTAGGTTTGCATAGCTACAGCCTTCCCTGGGGCCTACTATCTGCATTCATATTACCTGATTTACTCTTCTATTACCATCTTGAAGCAAATGTTAGTTTTGGACATGTGGACAGGGAAACCAAGGTCTTGAAAGTTTGCAGGCATAGCTATATCTTTTGCCTGTAATGTCCTTCTTCCTAACTCACCAGCTTCTAGCAGCCTTCTGAGGCCCATCTCGGCCCCTCTGCACCATGCAGCCTTTCCCAATCACTGCAGCAATGATCATCGACACTGCTCCCAAACTACCTCTATCAGTGTGTTTGTAGCCCCAAGCATGGTGCTGCAGTGGGAGGCAGTGTGTTCTGATAGAATGAAAAAAATACACATCAGCATCCAACTGGAGCTTCAAGCAAAGACCGTCATTTGCTAGCTGTTACCTAAAACCTCAAAGCCTCCCTTTTCCTTATTTGTAGAAATTGCAGGGCTATTATGAAGGTCAAGACTAATTTATGCAAAGTGCTTGAGGAGCATGTCTTTCACCATAATTGGGCTCAATGAATTATAACTCATGAGCTGTAATCGACATATATTTTATCATTTGCTAATTGTTTCATATAAGTATGCTTTTATCTTTTTGATAAGAATAAGGTCCTGTAGGGTATGATGGATATCACATTGTAAGAAATGAGTTCTTAGGTTTGACTTCTCTCACTTGCATTCATGCTTCCACATTTTGCCCAGTGTAGCCAAGCTAGGTGTTTCTCTCTAGATAATACTTAAACTTGGAGGTAGGGCCTATTACTTGTTCAGTTTTAATTGTATACAATTTCTCCTATTATTTCCGCATGGTTTACTATTAGTGGGTTATTGAAACTCTAAGTATATAATTTTAAAAATTTATTCTTTGATTATGTATTTTTATTGTCTTTTTTGTGGTCTATGAACATAGTTCTATGTGTTTAATTCCTTGGAATTTATTAAAATCTCTTCTGACATCCTGTAGGGTAGATTTTTTTTTCTTTTGTTAGAGTAGGTATTTAAAAATATTCCAGTCATGCCAGAGAAAAATGGGAATACTTTGTTATACTGACTTTACATGGCCACATTGTATCGGATTTAACCGGCATATAGAACTCAGCATTTCATGTCACTTCTCTTTCTCATGCAGAAATATACATATGTGTACTTGTTGTAGTGGTGAGGAATATGGAAGTTTCCTTCAGTTAATTTGGAGAGGTTCTGTCTAATACAGGATAGAGGCTGGGAAAAGGAGGTCAACTTTGGGCAATAAGGAAGCAGGGGATATATACTGAGAAACTGCTATGTATAAGGTCCTTTACTGCTGTTGTATTTTAATCCCCATTTGGGATAAAGGCCTATTTTCTTCATTTTTAAAGATGAGGAAACCAAAACTTAGAAAAGGTAAGTAAGTTTCAGTCTGAGTTCTTCTGATTCCCAAACTTAGATCCATCCTCCTGTTAAATGGAAAAAAAGATAGTTTAAATGAGCTGTGGATTTGTTTTGTTCTTCCTCTGCTATTTAATTTCCTCAGTCTTTCAGCCTGCAAGGAAGGAACAGGTACACTTTCAGGGCCAAAGGTGCCTCCCCCCCACTCTTCTGTTCACCTCACGCTGCCTGCCTTTCCCTCTGCTATGTCCCCACAGGTGAGATTGCAGAAGATACAGATGCCATATGGACTCAAATATTGGGCACAGGCCTCCCTGACTTGACTGTTTCCACAGAAGCAGCTGTTACTTAACAAATGATTAGAGGTCACTTTGCAGATGGCAGACAACTAGCCATAGAGAAAGAGGTCCCCACCACACCTCATTTTTTGATATAAAAGGCATTTTATTTGAACAGAAATTGAAGATGCAAATTAGTTTTGTCAATGTACCAGGGGCAGTCAACTTCAAAATCAGGAAACAGAGCCTTGTTGGTAGATGAGGTCAGTGGTCTGTTTATTCTCATCACAGAGGCATTAATGGGAGAGGTATGCACATAGGTATCATCGACATTATGTTAATAGTGAACAGGTGTCCATCATGTACTGTGGGCCAGCTACTGTGCTAAGCACTGAGCATGCATTATTTCACTTTACCCCTAATCAATCTTGGGAGATTAAGTGTGTTTATTATCCTGGCACCCATGGCCAAACTAGGCCTCTGTTCCTCTTGACATAATTATGCTATACAAGTACTTAAGTAAACAGGTGTATAGTTAATGACTACCTCCCCCCATAAGGCTAAACCACCTTCAGGGCCAGGGTCTGTGTCTGTCTTTTCATAAGTCTATTTTCAGTGCTTTGTACAATGCTAGCCTCATGATTAGGCACTCAAAAAAAATACATTGGGGCGGTGGTGAGTGAGTCTGTTTTTATAGATGTTTAAGTTGCAAGTAAGTGACAGAATCAGGATATTGTTCCAGCCCACCTGAGCATCTTAAGTGCCGTATTAAACAAATCTGTGCTTCCTTCTTGACCAAGAACCATCATATGTATCCATCCAAGATAAGTAAAATATCCCTCCCTGAGAACTTAGAAGAGTCCTCCCAGCACTCGAGCCCCATATGGGAGCACAGCCCCTCACCAATCTCCACTCCCTTCTTTTTTTTTTTTTTTTTTTAAGATTTTATTTATTTGACAGAGATCACAAGTAGTCAGAGAAGCAGGCAGAGGAAGAGAGGAGGAAGCAGGCTCCCTGCTGAGCTGAGCCCGATGCGTGGCTCAATCCCAGGACCCTGAGATCATGACCTGAGCCGAAGGCAGAGGCTTTAACCTACTGAGTCACCCAGGCACCCCTCCACTCCCTTCTTTAGCATACTAGGTGACAGTGGTTGTTCTCTTTTTCCTGCTTCCTTTTGGCTGTGGATTCCTACAGAATGCATCATTCACCTTGTATCTCTGTAGTGTCCAGCATGCAAACAGCATTATTGTTTGTCAAAAGAAAGAATGAGTAAGTGAGGAAGCGAACTTCCTGGGAGTGAATGCAGTGAATAAATGGTAGGCACATTATGCTAACCGTAAGCACCTATTTAGCCAGAGTGATTCCATCCGGTTAAACAGTGATTTTATTGTTTATGCAGTAAAACGTAAACTGACCCTGCCCCCCCCCCCCGCACCTGGGCCAGGGGATTTACTTAAAAGCAAGTCTGAGAAAACCAGTAAATATGGTCGACCAGTCCCTGATAACAGAGCCCAAATACAAGGGTGGGTCAGGTCAGGTGGAGATAACAGCCCAAATGCAGGGATGAGTCGGGCCAGGTGGAGACATCCCATCAGTGGAGCGTTCATACTGTCTCCCTAGCTACCAAGGAGTGTGGGCCCCACCTTTTGGGTGTGCTTTGGGTGCCAATTCTGACCAAGGTGATAGGCTAGTTCAAATAGCTACTATGGGGTGAATTGTAATTCAGTTGGCCACCCATGTGTGACCTAGCATCACTGTGCAGCTTTCTCTGTGTGTTGCAACTTCATTGACCACCTGTGTGTGGCCAGGCTCAATTGCTCTATAAAAGTTAGTCTGTGAGGCTGGGAGTTGCTCGCTCTCTCTGTAAGAGGCAGCCCCAAATGGTCGGTTTGATTCTTGATGCTTGGCTCAAAATAAGGCTTTGCTTGACCTTTGCTTTGTATCAGTCTCACTCCTTTGACCATGGACCTAACACTAACCAAGTTTGAGAACCAGGATCAGACTCTTCACATTGGAAGCAATCTTGGCAGTCCTCCAACCCAGTCTACCCCCTCTAGGAATCCCCTCTCCTGTGTCATCCCTGGAGAGCCTTGATAGTTGTAGGTGATGCTGCTACCTTATCACACAGACTCTCCCACTCTTGAACAGCATTACTCCCAAGAATTCCTTCCAGTTTGTTCTATGGTTATAATTTAAAACTATACAAAAGAAGGGGTATCTTTCTTTAATAATGACATGATGGTAATTTTCATCTTCCCTTTTCACCATTCTCCCTTTCTCACCATCCTCCTTCCCACACTTCGTGTGTTTATCTCTTTCTCTCTCTCTCTCTCTCTATATATATACACACACACATACATGTATATATATATAGAGAGAGATGATATAATATATATATATATATATATATATATATATATATATATATATATATATATAT
>NC_081559.1:107014728-107068894 GCF_022355385.1 Mustela nigripes
CATGCCTCAGGGGCTTCAGTGTTCCTCATGTGATCATTCCCAAATATCCTTCCAGTCTTGTAGCCTCTTCTGATCATGCTTGGTAGATGCTGTCCTAAAATTGCACCAGTGCCCTCAACACCCACACCAAATACACAAGCTGCAGATTTGGCCTGATAAATAGAGCCTAACTGGAATGCCATCCCTCCACTGGGGACAGGCATTGGCTATTTTGGCTACCATGTTTCATTGTTAATTTTCTATCAGTCGTTATTCTCAAGGAAGAGGAAGTTTTTGTTTTTGTTTTAAATTAAATCTCTGGGTTTGTACTCTGAGATCAAAACAAATAGAATGGAGGCTAATTTTGAGTTCAGTCCATTGCCTTCTTATCTCAGCCAGTGTTTCCTGAGAAAACCAAGCCTGAGCTATTTAGCCAATAGCCAAAGCTATTTTGACCAATGCAATTCCCAGGAAGCAAGAGTGAGGAAAAAGGGGGTGGAGGAGGGAAAAGAGGGAATGGTGTTAGATAGGAGTGGCATTCCAAGCTGGCCACATCTCCTCATGGCTTCCTAGTAGCCTGATGCAGCCACTGCTCATCCTGACAGCAGGCCTGATGACTAAGGGGAGGAATATATCCAACAACTCTGTTGTTGATCAGTTACTCTCCGTGTGTGAACTCCTCATATATTCAGTTGACCATTTGCGAATACAGACTGTGCCTCTGGGGCAGGAGCACAGAGATGTGTGGCTTGGGCTCCAGCCAAGACGCTGGCAGGCTGGAGCTGGGAGGGCTGAGGCTGGGAGAGCAGCTGCTTCCTGAGTGATCCTGCCCTACAGACGCAGCAGCCACCATAGCCACCAGAACTTGGGAGCCATGCAGAGTGATGTAGGAAAAACATTAGGGTTTGAATCCCATGGTCAAGAGAGAATTCTTGAGACCTCTTTAGTGCAAAGGGTTGATTTTATGAAAGCACAGGAACAGGACCTTTAAGCAGAAAGAGCTGCACTGGGGTCATGAGGAACAGCTCATTATATACCCCCAAGTTGGGAGAGAGTTAGGGATAGTGTAAGTCTCTAAGGAATTTTGGAAGCAAGGTTTCCAGGACCTTGAGAGGGCTATCTATTGTTGGGAAGAGTCATTTAGTACTATCTAATAAAACCTTAGTCATGAGACCCTTCAAATGTATGTAGGTAGGCCATATGCTTGGGGGAAGATTGCCAAAACATATCTTGGGGAGTTTAGAGATAAAGGAACTTTCCAAAGAAATTTTTATATGTTAAAGGTGGCTTACAGGATCCGAGTGGTAGTGATGTCAAGCTAGGATTGCGTTTTGCCCTTAGCAAAGTATTAACATTGAAGCAGTTGAGTTCCTAGAGGAATGTCACTCTGCCTGTTTCAAAGACTTGTCAAAGGGCTATATAGGGAGGAAGGAAATTTAATAATTTTTTCATCTGCCTTTGTTTCCCACATCACAGAGCACCAGGGGGCCTCTCTTGCACTGTAGGTGTGGGGCTCTGCAGGGAACTCTGGATGCGACTCATTATACCTCAGTGGGTTATGTCCTTCCTCCTTCCCGGGTTTAGCAAAAACCTTGGCTTTTAAGAAGCTGAGAGAACAAGCTTCATTCAGCTCAAGCATCAGTTTTCTCAGAGGGCATTTTGTGAGCCTTCATTCTAGGTCAGACACCAGGATTATGTGCTCTCATGGCATAGATAGCATCTTTCCTCCCCCTTCATCATCACACATTCATTTGTGTGACTACTAGCGCATTTCTGTCCTGGGCCTGACTTCAACCCTCGCTCAGGGTTGAGTTTTGCTCTCACCATTATCTCAGTGCTTCACAGAATGCCAGGCACGCAGAAGGCTCAAAATTCATTCATTCGTGAGCCAAAGTGAATGAACTGTGTCCATGAGACCTGAGAGACTAAAGGAAGCCATTTATCCAAACACATCTTTCCAGAATCTCGATTCAGTAAGCCAAGCTCAGTGTGGACAAATTAAAGGAAAAGGAGCTGAAAATAAAACAGACAAAATACCTTTAACGTGGTGTAATGTTTAGGTAGAGATAAGAAATGCAATCAAAAAGTTTGAAAATCTAATAAAATGTTATATATATATATATATATATATATATATATATATATCCCTAAATTTGGGGAGAAAAGATTGTCTGCTGGAAATACTAACATTTCACCATTCTCCTTTCCAATCCCACTCAAAATAAAATTCTTCAAGTTTTTTTTTTTTTAATACTTTTTTAACCAGTAATAAGAACATAACACTTAGTGTCTTTCTTACTCATTTGACACTTTTCACAGTCCCTGGTATGGTTAATTAGCCCATAGGTTATGTCTCTTGCCTTCTAAAATATGCTTTTGCTTCTATGTTTTTCACACTAGGACTAGTTTTTGACAGGCAAAAGGCACACATACACTTAACAAATAAATTAATTATTCACATAATAAGATTCTGGTATTAGTTGCTTTGAGACAAAAAAACAAAACCAAGGCATTTATACGTTTCACAGAGAATACAGATGCAAACAGATGCAAGGAATTGGTAGACCTTCCTTTAAAAACAAAAACAAAAACAAAACAAAACAAAAATAAACAACAACAACGACAGTGAAAACAACAAAGCATTGGTTGGTCACTGATGTGAAGGAGAGCCCCAAAGTCTCCTCCAGCTAAAGAATCAGAGGTCTAAGTGCCTTCAAAGTATGACTAATCATAGAAAAGGGAAGAGGATTTGGTTTGGTCTCCCAGTTAGCAAACCATGTGCCAGGCTTTCCCCTTGGCTTCGGATAATCCAGCTGCTGACCGAGTCAACTGCTAGATGCTTTTCATTTATTTATTGTGTGCATGCGTTCATTTGTGTGATTTTAGTTCCTAATCTGCATCTTCTAGTTCACATCTCACTGTTCTACCTCACAGGTTGGCAGGCAGCTCCGATGAGTGACTTCTGACTTCCTAAATTTCATAACATCTGTTCCACTCGATAGGAAAGTTGACTTTCCAGCAGAAGGTTCTCTACTGAAAAGCCAGAGCAGCCCACCAGTCCCTGCTTTTCTCCTGGGCTACACTTGCCGATCCAATCAGCTTATGAGAAAGGAGACCCTGGAAGACAAAGACAACTGGAGATAAACATACTGAAGGAAAATAAAGCTAAATACAGTCAGAGTCACCTGAGTAAACTGTACCGCCTGGAAAAGATTAATTTGTGTAGCAGCTAAGGGAAAAATGGTAACATGTTGAGTTGCATACTCTTCACCTGTATTGATAGAAAATACACATTCAGCTTTGTAGTGAGTTATTTTTTCTATGATTAACTCAAGAAGGAATTATTTAATCGCACCTGTGTATAAAGTCATTGAATGTTATCATGAGCAGTCCATTAAATAGTCGTTTTACACACCATGCATAAAAGATGCGCTAAAAATGCAGTTCAGCAATATTTTTGTACAAGATCAGGAAAACATATCCATTCCCCATTAAGGTAGAGAACTAGAATCAAGAGTATTGTAAACGCATTTCTGCAAGGAAGATACACTGAGAATTTGTGCTGGACATCAGTTTTGAGAGCTGTGGGTTCACATATTATTCTTCATTGTCCAGGAGAAATGTTAAAATTTTGAAGCTAAACCAGCATGGGTTTAGATTTTAAGTATGAATTACCAGAAGTGTGCCATGGAGAAGTCATTTGAATTCTGTGGCTCTGAGTCTTCATTGAGAGATGGAATAGATAAGTCTATGTCACAGAAACTGTTTAAGGAATTAGCTAAAATAACATATTTCTAGTGTGTGTAGGGGGGGAATAAAGCTATTACATAACAGAGGCAAAATATTTGCTAAGAAGGATGTCTAAGGAATAAGACATTTTGCAGACTTAAGATATTTTAAAGGTTAAACTATTAACATATTTATGTTAACAAGGAATGAAATATAGAACTTTTAAACTGAGAGTAGACACAACTTGATCATAAAAATGGATGAACTTGATAAGGTCATCTTGTTGAGTTCAACCTATTGACCTGCTCACCTCACTTTGTATCTGGTGAATCTCAGGCAATAACAATAGAAGAAAGTTGCCCCCTTTAGTTGTTGCCCTTGGGAAATTGCTGCCTGCACTGGGGGAATGGTTATGTGGAAGCCCACCTCAGTGCTTATCTTTGTAATCTTTGAGTCTTTTGTTTTAGTGCTGTTGTAGAAACCCCAAATAGGACCAGTGACAGTATCATTAATCCAGAGCACTTGCTGTTCTCACCAAAAAAGGCAAGGTGAGACCAGGCATCAGGAATGAAAGCTGAAAAAGGCAAGGAGCAAGTCATCAAATGTTGCTTAGAGTGAGAAAGGTGACAGAGGACATGGATCTGGATGAAAGACACAGAGCAAAGTGACTTCTCTCGTCTCCGCTTTATGCCCAGAAACCTTAAAGTGAGGCATAAAGATATTTATCATGGGAACCTTTTAAAGGGCCAATTAGCATTTACTATATAGCAAGACTGCTTACTGTGAAGAAATGTTAGCAGGAATGAAGAACTATAAAAGCTGACAAGGAAAAGGTCAAATAATCTAAACAGGATAAAATGGTATATACTCAACAATTACCCCGATGATGGAGAGAAATGGCTTTGATTGCCTTTAAAAGGAAAACAGTTAAAAGGATGCTAATCTTTTAAGCCAGTTGTCTTTACAAGTCTCTAGGAATGGGTTAGTTAAATGAAATCTCTAAATAGCTCAGTAAGTGAGTTCACAAAACCAAAATCTCTTTAATGGAGACAGAGCTCTCATGCATTTTGACAGCCACACTGGAAATTAAGACTGAGATTATATCATAACAAAGTAAAGCCATGCTGAAATTTATTCACTCGATCCTGCTAGAGAATCCAGGATTCTCTTTCAGAATCCCTAGTTCCTGCACTGAATAATTTGCTCAGATATGTTTCCTAAGTGTACTATTTGAATAATTCTAACTTCTGGTTTATATTGTGTTTTGTTTTTTTTTTTAATCAAAATAAAATACGGAAGGAAGGAAGGGGAAAAAATGCTTTGCTGTGTGTCTTGGCAATTTGGGTATCAGGTTGACTGAGGAATTATTGAAAAGCACTTTTTGATTTAACACTTTCCTAACTCTTCCTTACATATATTCTGGGACTTATGGACAATTGAGACCAATCTATACTGACCTCAAAACACTCCTAAAAGTTATTTGGCTTTTTACTTTGCTTTATAACCCATTTCCAAATTTGTTTTTAAGATTTTATTTTATTTATTTGACAGAGAGAGATCACAAGTAGGCAGAGAGGCAGAGAGAGAGAGGAGGAAGCAGGCTCCCTGCTGAGCAGAGAGCCCGATGCGGGACTCGATCCCAGGACCCTGAGATCATGACCTGAGCTGAAGGCAGCGGCTTATTCCACTGAGCCACCCAGGCGCCCCACCCATTTCCAAATTTTAGCTTATTTTATCTCTTGTTATTCTTCCTCCTGATCATTTAATCTAAACACAGGAATGAAAGGACATGTTGAATGGGCATAGTTTTTGGTCAGATCTGAGCCCATGCATGTTTACTGCTTCATACTCTATAAAGTGTGGAGACCGTGTAAGGTGGCATGCCTGAGGTCCTGGTCAGCAGGGGCCTCCCTTCCCCCTAATTCCCATGTGGGATTAGCCAAACCTCCATTCCTCATGACTGGTCTGATCTCTAAATATTTCTGAGATGCTGAAAAATACTTACATGTCCCTCAAACCCATCCTGGCGGTGACCCTTCATTTCAGCCAGGACTCCAGGATTTTTTGCTGTATCAGGATTTATGTCTCCGTGTTCCTCCAAGTGAAGACACAGTTCCCTCGGAGAATTCTCTAAATATCAGCTAAACTCAGCTGTAGAGTTTGGACATAAGAAGGCAGCTTGGAAATAATAAGAAAATTACAATCTAGTAAAACTTCCGATTATCATGTGTTGAAGATCCTAGACCAGCTTGCTCAGCACCTCCAGCAGGCTGTCCTGGGGGGCATCTCTCTCTTTCGCCCCCGGCGTATCACTCTGTTGCACACACTCAGGTAATTGTCCTGACCCTACAGGGTGCCCCTGACTGGACTTCTCTGAAACCAAGAGGGCCACTCCCCTCAACTTACTCTAAGGGGTCAGAACACAGTTTCCCCCACCCCAGGCGCAGTCAGTATGAAGAGCAGTCATTGTCCCAGGTGTCACCTCACCCAAACCAAATCCTGGCTTTGCTTTGGGAGGACCAAGGGAACAACTGAAGCATCATATTTTATTTCTACAAAACAATTGTGGAATTTCCTGCTATACATGAATGAATCAGTGCAGTCAGCTTTAAATAAGCAGTTGGTCCTGGATTCCAGCCACTTAGGTTTTAGAATGTTCGGAGTATGTTAGAGAACCCTCAGTGGGAGACATCACTCATATTTTAGGCGTATTTAGGCATTTCTAATGTGACTTAATTGTTACAGCTATTGTGTGCTTTCTCTAGCCATTAATAAAAGAGAATACAGAGATGGAAATAGGAGAGATAGAAATGATACATCACAAGGCCAGCCTCAGGAGCACAGTCCCTGGCAGAACGAGGCTTAGACCCCCAGGACAGATTGAGTCCAGCCTGGCCCATCCTGACAAATGACATATTATTAATGAGAAGGAGAAGATGGATAGTGAACATGTGACAAGCATTTGCTACATGCAGAACTACTATGTATTTTAGATTTTTTTAAAATTATTTTTTATTTATTTATTTGACAGAGAAAGAGATCACAAGCAGGCCGAGAGAGCGAGAGAGAGAGGAGGAGGAAGCAGGCTCCCTGTCAAGTAGAGAGCCTGATGAGGGACTCAATCCCAGAACCCTGGGATCATGACCCCAGCCGAAGGCAGAGGCTTAACCCACTGAGCCACCCAGGCATCCCTGTATTTTACATGTAATGCTGTCTTTCATCTTACAATGGTCCTGCACAGAGGGCCCTGATCCCCATTGGGCAGGGGAAGAGACAAAGACATGGAGAAGTAAGGTACTTATGGAAGCCCCATTGTGATGCAGACAGGACTGCACTCCACTGTGTTGCATTTCACCCTTCCTTTTGAATGCACTCCTACCCTGAACCATGCTTTCTGCCTGCACTTCATAGGAATCCAGTGGAGCTCAGATTTAGGCTTACAATGCCATGAAAGAGTCAAGATGCCCTGTCATAGCAGTTACTTATTTACATTTTTATGTGCAGAATAAAATACTTTGGATGTCACCCAGGGTAAATGCTAGGATCTTCCTAAATACGCTAGAGTCTTCCAAAAATTAAGTTCACTCAAGGAATGTAGATTCTAACAGAAACAAAGCAAACATGCCCATTGATAAAGCAAAGGAAAGAACAAGATGGAAAGTGGGGGAGGGGACAGGTGTACACTGTTTAAGGTCAAGCTTTAAGCATATGCTTAATACGTGATATTAGACAAGTGTGGATGTTATCAGATGGAGTTTTATATAAAATCCTGCACTGAAAAATGTTTGTTCTTTCATTGTAAAAGTTATGTATGTGCATGCATCACTATAATATAAAAGAGAAAGTATTAAGTGCCCTTACAGAGTTAGAAATAATATACAATTGCAGTTCAAAGGACAGGGAGACCATTGTTCCTAAAAAGCAACTGTGTGGGTCGGGGAGAACGGAAGCTTGAACAGAAGGGTAGCCCTGTGCTCACTCCCAGCTCCACTGCCAGGGACTCACCTGACCTCTAAGTCCGTCTCCAAAATGCCCAGAAACAACACGGGATGGTCAAGGACGGTTGGGAGAATCCATGCCTGGATTATCATCGACTTCCATAAATGTGAGCTGCCCTCCCTCTTTTGCCTGTGGAATTAAATGAATAAGGATTCATTTAATAAATAAATTGACATTTGAAATGGGTTTAAAAAGTAATTATGACCTAAGTAGTAATAGTTAACATTTATACGGGTAATATTTCAGGCCAGAACGTCATACTTGATGCAAGAACTATTCTAAGCAATATTCAAGCCATCTCTATGAATGTATGTATTACTCGGAATAATCCTTGCATGATACATGAGACTTGTGTGTTAACAAATGTACACACAGGAAACCCCCACCCACACACACTCATTTCCACCATCTCAAGGAATGCATTTTTATCCTCATTTTAAACTTGAGCAGGTATTAGTACAGAAAAGCTAAGTACTCGTCCAAGTCCTCACACCCAGAAAGGATTTTGAAAGTAAGCACAGGCTCCAGAGTCTGTCCTCTTAACTCCTTACTGATAAGCTGTGAAAGCATAGCAGGAAGGTGCTAAAAGAACATTCCGTGTACTATCTATGGCCAGCAACAATGATAAGCCCAGGTTTTGGAGGTTACAGGGCATGCAGGGATTGTAAGAAGTAAGACTCATAAAAAACAGAATAGGGGTAGCAAACAGGGCCTTGGATGACATGTGAAAGAGCTGAGAATGCCCCGTTCGACTTGGTTCAGACACGGTCAACAATGAAGTCAGATGGAGTGCGGAATTATCAGGCTGCGTGGTCTGAAAATGACTGTTTCAGTTTGGGGATGAAGCAGAGTACAAACAAGGCCTGACTGTTCCTTGACACAACGAGGTACAAATGCATCATCCAAGTTTAATCCTCTGATTCTTTCCGGAGCATGCAGACCTCCCTGGTACTTGAGCCCATTGGCAGCTTGGAGGCTGTTTGATGTTAGCAGTGGAAGCCACTGCACACTATTGGAGAAGAGCCCAACTATTTATAATTCCAGGAAATCTTTCTATTTTTATAGTTTTATACAGTTTTTAAAAATATTTTATTTATTTATTTGACAAAGAGAAAGATAGAATGCACATAAGCAGGGGGAGTAGCAGCAGAGGCAGAGGGAGAAGCAGGCTCCCTACCGAGCAGGGAGCCCAATGTGGGGTTTCATCTCAGGACTCTGAGATCATGCCCTGTGCTGAAGGCAGACTTTTAACTGATTGAGCCACCCAGGCGCCCCTGGAAGAAGGAAGTTTTAATGTAGAATTTCCCTTCATCAGTATTATTACTCCCATTTAATAGATAAATAAACCAAGATTCTGAAAGACAAAATTAATGGACTTTGGCTATATATGAAGTAATGGTAGGAGGTCGTTTTCAAGGGTACCTCCACCCAAAGCCCAGCAGCTTCATACCACGTCATGTAGTTGAGGAACCGGTAACACATCTCAAGAGGGATCAGGGATAATAAGTGAAATGAAGAATGAAAATATCATGCATTTCCCCTTTGCCATGTATCAGGTGCTAGAGACACAAAGTGATTCAGGGTGGAGGTCCTCAAGGTGATTGCTGTATACAGGAGGGGACCAGTATAATGCACAGGTTTCAGCCCTGTTGTTGGTGTGGTGCCATAACAGAAGACACAGCAGGGATCAACAAGGGGAGTGTTGCCAGCTTAAACAAGAGGTTGGGAAGAGCATAGCCCAGATCCTTAAAGAAAGAGTTTGCATGTGTGTTTGAGGGAAACTCTAGCAGAATGATACAGAAGGAGGGCATGGTAAGGACAGAAGCAGCAGGAGATGGTTTGGAAAACAGAGGGCTTTATGATAGGACATACTAGAAATTAGATTTTTGTTTTTTAAGATTTTATTTGTTTATTTGATAGAGAGGGAGAAAGAGATGACAAGTAGGCACAGAGACAGGCAGGGAGAGAGGGGGGAAGCAGGCTCCCCACTGAGCAGAGAGCCTGATTCGGGGCTCCATCTCAGGACCCTGAGATCATGACCTGAGCTGAGGGCAGAGGCGCCCCTAGAAATTTGATTTTAAAGGTAATAATCTCTCTTGAAAGATTGATTAAATGGAGTAACACCAGAGGGAGAAAGATGATCTGGTGGCTATTGCAGTCACCCAGGGAAGAGCTGAAGAGCTGATGAAGGCAGTGCAGAGAAAGAACTGAGCCCTACACCAGATGTTTTCTGTGCCATCATTTACTCAGGGCCGCACCTCAGGGCTTACAGCAGACACCCAGGGATTTGATTTCAGGTTAGGAGCCAACCTGTCAGGAGAAATGAAATATGTTTGCATGTATTTTTTTCCTCCCTTCCTATCTCTTTCTTTCCTTTCTCCTTCATTCTTTTGTACAAGTGTCCCTTTTGGAAATGTGCACCACAGTGAGATACCACCTCACACCTGTTGGGATGGCCATCACTAAAAAGATAACAGAGAAATGCTGGCCATGATGTAGAGAAAAGGGAAGGCTGGTGTCCTGTTGATGGGATTATAAACTAGTGCAGCCACTATGGAAAACAGTATGGAAGATCCTCAAATAATTAGAAATAGAACCACCATATGGTCCAGCAATTCCACTTCTAGGAATATGTCCAAAGGAGATGAAAACACTAATATTTATATCTGCATCTGCATCTCAACATTAACAGGAGCATTATTTACAATTAGCCAAGACATGGAAACAACCTAAGGGTCCATTGGCAAATGAATGGATAAAGCGAGTGTTGAGGTGCGAAGGGGCTGGAGGAAGGTGGTCAGAAGCTATGGATGAGGGATGTGACTCACAGCATGATGATGGCTGTATGCCATTATAGGAAAGTGGAGAGTTTTCATCACATTAATATGTTTTTCCTTTTCTTTTTATTGTATATCTATGAGATGATGGCTATTAACTAAACCTGTTGTGGGAATCATTTCACAATATAAGTAAATCAAATCACCATTCTGTATACCTTAAACTTATACAATGATGCATATCAATTATTTCTCAATAAAACTGGGAAAAAGTGGAAATTCTGATTTTCCCTAGGAAGGACCATTGCTTGAGCTACTCATAATTTAACAGAAAAAAAGCTGGAAGTCAGCTAAGAGCAGAAATGGAACAAAGGAGGAATGGAGAAGAGAAGTAGATCATGATAAACTTGGCCTATAACATGTTTTTTTCCAAAGGCTGACAATGAGCTAACATCTTCTCTTCAGAGTGCTAGTTTGAGATCCAAATCTCAGGAAAATGAGGGGAAAAAAAAAAAAAAAAAAAAGGACATGTGTTGTCTGCTTTCATGTTCCTATTTCCAGAGAAATCTGCTGTCTCTTCAAAGTTTCTATTCAGCAGTGTTAAATTATCTTGCGAGAAAATCAGCTACATGACAGGTGAATTGGTGCTTATCAGCTGGTGTACACATTGCTATTTGAAAGTGAGCCTGTAAAGCACTGTGGAGGCAATAATGGTAAGGACATGCTAGAACCTTTTAGCCCTCGCTTGGTCCTTGTAGGACTAGTATCAGGCTCAGCCTGTTCTCTGGACGATTAGATGTAAAGAACAGTGGGAACCAGACCTACAGTCCGCAAATAGCTTTTGAGACCAACAATTGGACCCTCACAGGCACAAAATAACATCAAGGAAGAAATATGCCCAGTGTGTATCATCTGCTCTCTCCTTGTGATACTTGTCCCTCAGGTAGTTTCTGATAGGCTGGATGTACAGGCTTTCTTAACTATATAGATTGAGAGTTCACTGTCCTGTGGTCTCTCTGAAGGGCTTTAGTATATGAATTAGGAGTACTTAAGTAGAAGGACACATCAGCTCCTTCCACAGTATGGGTGGGCATGATGAATGGATGACAAAGATGCGGTCCACATATGCAATGGAATATTACTCAGCTATCAGAAAGGATGAATACCCACCATCTGCATGGACATGGACGGAACTGGAAGGGATTATGCTGACTGCAATAAGTCAAGGAGAGAAAGGCAATGATCATATGGTTTCACTCATATGTGGAGCATAAAGAGTAGAGCAGAGTACCACAGGGGAAGGAGGGAAGATGGAAGAGGAGAAATCATAGAGGGAGACAAATCATGAGGGACTCTGGATTCCAGGAAACAAACTGAGGGCTGCAGAGGGGAGGAGATTGGGGATGGGGTAATCAGGTGATGGGCATTAAGGAGGGCATGTGTTGTGAAGAGCACTGGATGTTATACTCAATAATGAATCATTGAACTGTGTATCAAAAATTAATGTGCTATATGTTGACTAATTGAACATAACAATAAATAAAATAAAATTTGTTTCAAGAGAAAAAAAAAAGAGCATTAAAGTCTGCTGTAGTTGGGGTACCTGGATGGCTTAGTCCATTAAATGTCTACCTTCAGCTTAGATCTTGATCTTGGAGTCTTGAGATTGAGCCCTGTGTCCCTCTGCCTATGCTCCTACCCCCACCTCGTGCTCTGTCTCTGTCAAATAAATAAATAAAATCTTTAAATAAAAAATAAAATGATGTCACTAGTGGAAGGAACTCTCATATGTAATATTGTTTTAATTCCCCCTTCAACTAATTATCTTTCATTGAGAAAATATCTTACAACTCCTATCTTTGGTTTGTCCACAGAAAGTGATGAATATGAACTTCTCTCAAGATGATGTTCTGTGCACATTTCTATGTGAGCACAATCCCTTTAAGGCATTCCATGAAAAGATAGCAGGGTTCCCTAATGAAACAAGTTAGGGGAAAAAATTGGATGCTTCCTTCATTCAAGAGACCTTTCTGGGCCTTACCTGTGATTCCTGAAGACCCTTCTCTCTTAGAGTTTGCAGTGCATGGACAGAGACAAACAGTAAAGCAAGATTTGTTTTTGAAGGAAGATAAAGCAAGATAGGAGAACAGGTTGTGCTGGAGAGGGAAAAGGAGTTGGCAAGATCCCCTACTAAAGCCACTGTGTGCGCATAAAGGGACTGGAGAGCTCAAGTCTTTTCATCTTGGTTTGTACCCGTGACTACCCTGGACACAGTGGTCAGTCCCTTCCTAGCTCTGGGCCTGGCCCTTTACTACAATGTCCCTTCCCTGTGGCTCCTGTAATAGACCAGGCCCTCCTGGCAACCCCCATGCTCAGTTCTCTATTTTACTGGGGAGGAAGTTCAGAAAGCTGCTTAGTCCTTTTTCAGAATTCAGAAGAGGGCAAAGGCATTGCTTCTCTTTGCTTTCATGGAGTGTAAAAAGTCTAATTTTACTAAGTGGATATTTCTGTTTTGTTCAGTTGTGCACCATATAGTCAAGCTGCCATACATGTTGGTTTTCTAGTTCTCAGCCCAGAGATGGGAACATAAATAGATGACACTGTTGTCAACAGTTGCTTTATTACCCCTTATACTTAATGTACTTAATGTACATTAATGTACTTAATGTACTTAATGCAGCAGAAGTCACATAAAAAGCAGAAGGAGGAATTTTTGTGTCGTGTGTGTGTATGTGTGTGTGTGCATATCCTCATATTTAAATAGATACTTATCTGTACATACATAGTGTCTTCCAGAATAATAGGGGTCTGGATCATCCAAGTCCATGGACAAAAAGTTGTGTTTTTATTAGCTGTAGATTGATCCTGATTTTCACATTATTAGTTGATCCCATTTTATTTTCTACAAAATGTGACCCAGATTAATAATTGTCAAAAGGAAATTTATAACCTGATTGTATGCATAAGGTTCCTATTGGTATAGGAAAAGTTTTGAGCAACTTAACTCAGAAACGTCTTTCGAATTAATGATGGTTTGTTGTTAAAGCTATGAGTAGGCAGAGACCAGTGGTGGTTTGAGGGCCCTTCAACTTCGACTTTAACATAGCTTTAACAATGTCCTTTGTACCTCTTGACATTCAATGAACTCTCTTTGCACTTGAGTTATTGATGGGATTGTTTTCATGCAAATAGATAACAGAGGAACACACTATTTTATTAAACTAGGAGAACAATGTGGAAATGAGATAGAGAATTAATCATCTAGTGGGAGAAGTAAAGGCAGAGATTCAGATGTCACGGCTGTGCTGTCCTACAGAAACCAGCTCTTCCTGCCTGGGGCTAGGTACTAGTTTCTAAAGGCACTGTACTGGTGCCTCCAATGGGAGAGGCATTTAATGGAGGACATTATCTTTAATCTTTGTAAGTTATTCACTAACTTCTGCTGTCAAGTCTCAGTATCTCCCTTTACTGGGAATAAGCAAGAATGCATATGATGGGTTAGTGCATTTGGAGGCTTCATACCTGATGAGATTTTCATGCAAATAACTTTAATATGGGTAAATTAATAATAAAGTGACCAATATTAGGACTTCACATTGGATTCCATTTCCTGAACTGACCACACAGTAACCACGTTTCAAGAGGATGACTGGCAGTTAAGTAGAAAGTAGGAGCAAAATGACAATTGACCATTGACTGCACAAGAGCATGTGTGACAAAGGTTGTGTCGGGTTTTGATGGGAATGAGGAAGCATTCATACCTCATGCTGGAAGGCATTCCTACTGACAGAAACCAAGGAGGAAACAAATATTCTTCAGTGATACAGTCACATAGCCTGGAAAGAGAAGAACACTTCATTCCTAAGAGAGGGGAACAGGACATGAGTGTGTGATTATAACTAGAAGGGCTCACTTGAGAGTCCCACTCCACCTGTGGTCAAGGTCAAGTGCGAGTGACAGTTTTTCTCTATGGTTGCTCTGAATCCTTGAGTTATTCCTCTCTGGAGGCCATAAAGACAAAGGAAACAGAGTGGACAGTGGCATGGATTAGTTTTCCTCTTTGCCAACTATTGGAATCAAGAGATGGGGGGGGCCCGTTCTTACACAGTGATCAAGTTCATGGTGGTCTTCTAGCCCAATTAAATAACTGCTCCTATGAAATTAAAATAGATATACAGCATCTACACTTATAATGATGTAATTATGTCATGGATACCATACTACAAACGAGAGTAGAATAGAAAAGATCCAGCAGTTTAATTCTCCTTCTTACATCCCTAAAATCTAGCACTTAGGCAATATAGTCAATGGTACTGTAACAGTGATGTATGGTGACAGATGGTAACTGCACTTGTGTTGATTATGGCATAACATATGAACTTGTCAGATAGCTTTGTTGTACACCTAAACCTAATGTGACACGTATGTCGATTATACTCAAATTAAAAAAAAAAAGATAAAAAAACTAAATACTAAAGAAAAAAAAAAAAGAATTCCTGTCAGCCAGTAGTGTCCAGTGACTAACACTGATCTCTCTCATTTCCTTCTCTATAAGTGCCTCTCTGAAATCCATTTCAGCACATACCCCTGCATAGCAGTTTGGAACACTGAAGCCGGAGTAGGTTTATCAATTTTAGATTTAACTCTGCAGTTTGCATGTTAATTACCCTCTGCTTTATTAAATACAAAAAATGTATTTCTAATTAGCTCTGAGCTGCTAGTCCTTCCTTAGTTTTAGTTTGTACTTTTTTTTCCCTGGGAAATACCTTTGAATGTCATTCAGAAAATTTAAGTATGATTGACAAATGCCTTCCACGGGGCTTGAGAGTATTAATAAGTCACTGCTTCAGAATATACTCTCACAGAAAGTTATTTTTACACAGAATTTGTGATTGGAATCTCTTTCTCTCTGTGTGAGTGTATTGTGTGTTTCTGTGAGAGTCTATTATGTGCACTGTCCATTTGCATTCAGTATTTAATGTAAGATTCACAGCTGCCTTAGAGATTTTATTTTCACTCTTCTGATGAGAACACCAAGAGTCAGAAAAGTTGTGTTCCTTTGCTCATGCATTCACTCAGTGAGTTCAACAACTTACTAATAACCCTGTGAGCAATGTTAAAGTGCTGTTTGTAGAATTCACTGATTTTGAGATATCTATGGTGTACAGGTTTGGTTTGGGTTACTGAATGCCATTTCAACTGTACCTTTAAGAAATACTGTGTTCCATGCACTAAGCATTCCAGTTTAAAATAAGATACAGTCTATATCCCCAAAGGAATTACAGTCCTAGTACCTTGCTGTGGACGCCAGAGTGAATCTGCAGGGTGGTTAGGAATAGCACTCAAAGCTCATCTCCTTTCTCTCTCACTCTAATGCTTCTTTTAAAAAAGACTCTTAGGCAGCATGGTGTTTGGCAGAGCATCAGACTTGAAATAGGTCTCCCTGAGAATTCCTGATATTCCCTGTCAAGTTTACAGAGGCAAAATTTGGTTGTTGCACCTGTTAGTTATTGCTCGAGACTGTAGTTAAGCAAATTAATGACATCTTCCCTCTGGCAGACACCTGGTTGCTTGCAATCTTGCTGCCAATCAAAGTCATCAGTGGGATTGGCTCAATGTGATGTATTTGCTGAAGCCAAATGAGTTG
The DNA here is from genome assembly GCF_022355385.1 of Mustela nigripes. Classification (NCBI taxonomy): domain Eukaryota; kingdom Metazoa; phylum Chordata; class Mammalia; order Carnivora; family Mustelidae; genus Mustela; species Mustela nigripes. The sequence goes on from NC_081559.1 coordinate 107,030,860, forward strand.
CTCTGGCTAAGCCAGACCCTTCCATTTTCTATTGATAAGCGCCAGTGTCTGTCCCATCTTAGACTCCTAGTTTGTGCCTATTATACTTAACTGCCTAGTAAAGGGTACGAAGAGCATCATCATCTTCATTATGACCAACAATTCTTCCATTCATAAGCCAAAATGTTGTTTACTGTCAAGGAATGAACGTCTTAGTGGAAGTTGCTGAATACTGACTCTGGCACTCTCATTTTCTTAAGTATTCTCTTCGAGGCTCCCACTGGTGAGCCCTGTGCTATGTGGTCGTTTTTTCCTAAAAGCACACAGGAACTCAATTTCTGTGATCCTTACACTTCTTAACTATAGGGGAAGAAAGATTAACTAGTGCACTGTGTTCTTATGTAGGGACAAAATCAATGAACAGCTTTGTCAAGAACAATATGCATAATGTTTTATAATAATAATAATGATGATGCCGCTATTCATCCCACAGTATGACAACAGTAAAAGGTCTGTGCCAAAATTCAGTATATTACTGCTTGATGTGGGGTGAGAACAGAACAAACTACTCTGAGAAACAGTATATATAATGATGCTCAGAATTAACCTCTCTGATTCCGAGGGTCTACTAGTGAGGTGGAAAACCCAATATGGGCTGGCTACACGATTATAAGATGTAGTGCAATTTCAGAAAGTTTAAATGTACTTGTGCCATGGTGGGGGTGACGCCTTTACTGAGGAAGCTGCCTCAAACTTCCCCATAATATATGCAGTGAGCTTAAAACATACAGAGGTTCACCTAGGATGTGTCTGTTGTGGAGCAGCCCTTCAAAACTGGTAGCTATTATTGTGCCAGGGGCAATATTTAGTTTCAGAAACCTGGCATATGCAGGTGATAATGGGAATTAAATCAGAGAGTCACTGGGCTTTCATCAGAGTCTCTATAATCCAGTCACAACTTGATAATTTCTTTATTTAAAATTTATGATCCAATTTAAACTCTCCAAAATTAAGTTGTCTCATCTTGAAAATGAAGATAATACAGATTTTCTACCTCACAAGGATGTTCTGTTTAAATGAGTTGATGGATGGTCTTGGTAGTCATTTTCTGTCTCCCAGCATCAAGAAAATGACTCCTCTGGTTTCTATCACCAGAGCTTAGTTCTGCACCTTCTAGAACTTCATGAACATAGAATCATGTGGTATGGGTATGTGCTCTTCATGGCTGGCTTCTTTAGCTCAACACATGGTTTGCTGTAGATGCTGATGTATTTTTTAACTACTGAATAGTAATCCGATCTACTAATGTTCTGAGTTCGATTTACTAGTTTTCTAACTTCTTGGGATGGAGATGTAAATTTTGTTTTAACTTCACTTCTTCCTTTTTTATGTAAAAAGCATTTAAAGCCGTACATTTTCTTCTAAGGACTGTTTTAGCTGTGTTCCAGAAATGTAGATGCAGTGTTTTTACCATTATTCAATTCAAACTATTTTCTAGATTCCATTTTGATTTCTTCTTTGACGTAATACGGGTCATTTAGAAGTGTGTTGACTAACTTCCAAACATTTGAGGGTTTCCTAAATAATTTTTTATTATGAATTCTGAACTTAATTGATCAGAAAACAAAGTATGCTTCTTTATGGCTTAGAATAGGGTCTTTCTTAATGAATATTCCATGTGTGCTTAAAAACAATGTATCTAATCTGTAGTTGTTCAGTGTTCTATGAACATTTAGGTTGGTTTCACTGTTTGAATATTCTGTATCCTCACTGGCTTTTCCCCCAACTTGTTCCATTAGTTACTGGAGGAAGATAATAAAAGTCAACTGTAATTGTCACTACTTTGTACCTCCTCCACCCTTTTTGTTTCTGTCAGGTTTTGCTTCTTATATTTCAAATCTCTGCTGTAGGTGCAGACACTTTTATTTTTCTGTTTTTTTTTTTTCATAATGACTTAGCCCTTTGTAATTTTAGAGTCTCTTGGTATCTTGAAATGCATCCCCTTTGTTTGATATTAATACAAAAATTCTGGGTTTCATTTATCTACTGTCTGCCTGTAATACTTTCCCCATCCTCTACTTTCAACCTGTCAGTGCCTTTATTATTTAAAAAAAAAGTATCATATCAAAAGTACAGAGATGGGCCTTCCCATTCTGTCCAGCCTGACAATTTCTAACTTTTCATTTGACTTTTTGCTCGTTTTTCTTTTAATGTAATTATTAGTTTGGTAAAAATTAAGTCTACTAACAATTCCTTTTTTCTTTTTCCTCTTTGTGATTTATTCCTTTGTTTTGCACTTTCTGCCTTATTTTGTGTTAAACTGAGCTTTTTGTTGCTGGTTTGTTGTTCTTATTTTTGTTATTTTTTATTATTATTATTATTACTATTATTTGGTATCCCATCCTTTCTCTTTAATTGGCCTTGTGGCTATACCTTTTTGGTTTATGTTTATGCATCTTTAACTTATAATGTTTGCATGAAATTTCTATTATATCACTTTGTATACAATGTGGGGCCTTATACTAGTGTAATTCTATTTACCCTATATCCCATTCTTCATAGTTTTATTGATACATGTTTACTTTTATTTCATAATACTGTATCTCATAATACATTTTTATTTTTCCTCTAAACTGTGAATGAACTTTAAGATGTTTAGGAAAAGAAAGCTAGTCTTTTATTTTTAGCCACATATTTATCCCTTTGAGTACTCTTCATTCCTTCTTTCCTATAACTTAACAATTCTACCTTGAATCAATTTCTTCAGACTGTATAACTTATTTAGCAGTATTAGCAGTGGGGAGTGTAGAAATTATCTCACCTTTTGTTTAATGAAACTGTTTATTTTTTCTTCAGAACTGAAAGCTATTTCTGTTGGGTATAGAATGCCAAGTTGATGGTGTCCTACTTTCAGCATTGATTGTTCTCTCCCATTTCTCATGAGAAGTTGGATGTGATCCTTATTGTTCAGTTGTTATCTTTAGCAGTTGAGCTGGCTTTGGGGGGGGTGGTAGCTTCAATGCATCAGTAGGGTTTTACATTATTCTTTGAGAAACTCCCTCCCCTAAATTCAGAATTTTCAGGAGAGTCAGATTCTATTTGGCATATGTGAGAACTTGAGGATTTTCTTGGAGTAACATGTGGATTTGCAATGATGTTCTTTGAACTCAAGCATGGGAAGGAGATGCAATAGTATCCTAGACCTCACTGGGGCTCCTTTTCTCTCTGCAGACCTTTGCAGGAAACATGAATGCTGACAGCGTGATGCACCACAAGTTACTGCACTCAGTGAGAGCCCGCTTCGTTCGCTTTGTGCCCCTAGAATGGAATCCAAGTGGAAAGATTGGCATGAGGGTGGAGGTCTACGGATGCTCCTATAGTAAGTGTATGCATGAACCCTCGCGCTGGTGTGTTGTGAGCAGCTTTCCCTATATGGTATCAGTTGATCTACACTGAGATGGCAATCTCAATTGTTTTAAAGTCTTTCAAGTCCCTAATAACTTCTGCACATTTGAAAATGTAAAAAAACTCCTCTGTCTAGGAATGAAGGAGCTTTGTGGTGATAATATGATAAGAGCTTAACAACACCTCAAAGGTCAAAGTTAAGAGCTCTTGGAGTTTGAATATCATTTGTCCTTGAAGTAGAATAGCAATTTGAGCTCCATTCTTTCCCAGAAGTGGAGTGAAGTATTATAAATTCACCCTTCCTTCAGAACCATGAGGGAACAAAGTTTCTCCCTCTTCACTTGTTCTAGAAGTGGAGGCAAAGGAACATTTCAACCCAGTGTAACCCAGGGAATGCTTCTTTCCTGGAATTATGCTAGCCATCTATTCATTTATGAGTTGTTGGTACATGTGGAAGTGGTTCTCCATCTTGCAAATAAAAGTTATAAATGTGGGTAGAGCTGGCAATCACTCAAGATTAAAGTAACAATTATGCAGGAAATGTAATCATTCCTATAATTCTCCCCTATACATTGTCATCATTATAAATTATTTTTCATTTTTTAAAATTTATTTTTATTAACATAGTATATTATTTGCCCCTGGGTTATAGGTCTGTGAATCATCAGACTTACACATTTCACAGCACTCACCATAGCACATACCCTCCCCAGTGTCCATAACCCAGCCACCCTATCCTTACCCCCTCACCCCCAGCAACCCTCAGTTTGTTTCGTGAGATTAAGAATCTCTTATGATTTATCTCCCTCCCAATTCCATCTTGTTTAATTTTTTCCCTCTCTACCCCCATGACCCCCTGTCCTGCCTCTCAAATGCCTCATATCAAAGAAATCATATGATAATTGTCTTTCTCTGATTGACTTATTTTGCTTAGCATAGTACCCTCTAGTTCCATCCACATAATTGCAAATGACAGGATTTGGGGATTTTTGATGGCTGCATAGTATTTCATTGCATATAGATATAACACTTCTTCTTTATCCGTTCATCTGTTGATGGACATCCATTTCCCCCCGCCCCCATAGTTTAGTTATTGTGGACATTGCTACTACAAACATTTGGGTGCACGTGCCCCTTCAAATCACTACATTTGTATCTGTAGGGTAAATACCTAGTAGTGCTATTGCTGGGTCATAAGGTAGCTCTATTTTCAACTCTTTGAGAAACCTCCATGCTTTTTCCAGAGTGGCTTTACTAGCTTGCAATTCCCACCAAAAGTGTAGGAGGGTTCCCTTTTCTCCAAATCCTCTCCAACACCTGTCCTTTCCTAACTTGTTAATTTTAGTGATTCTGACTGGTTTAAGGTGGTATCTCATTGTGGTTTTGATTTGTATTCCCCTGATGCCAAGTGATGTTGAACATTTTTTCATGTGCCTGTTGGCCATGTGAATGTTGTCTTTGCAGAAATTTCTGTTGTCTTCTTCCCATTTCTGGATCAGATTATCTGTTCCTTGGGTGTTGAGTTTGATAAATTCTTTACAGATTTTGGATACTAGCCCTTTATCTGGCATGTCATTTGCAAATATCTTCTCCCATTCTGTCAGTTGTCTTTTGGTTTTGTTGGCTGTTTCCTTTGCTGTGGAAAATCTTTTGATCTTGATGAAGTCCCAATAGTTCATTTTTGCCTTGCTTCCCTTGCCATTGGCGATATTTCTAAGAATAAGTACTCTGGCTGAGGTTGAAGAGGTTGCTGCCTATGTTTTCCTTAAGGATTTTGGTGGATTCTGGGATTCCTGGGTGGCTCAGTGGGTTAAAGCCTCTGCTTCGGCTCAGGTCATGATCCTTGTGTCCTGGGATCAAGCCCTGCATCAGGCTCTCTGCTTGGCAGGAAGCCTGCTTCCTCTTCTCTCTCTCTCTCTGCCTGCGTCTCTGCTTACTTGTGATCTCTGTCTGTCAAATAAATAAATAAAATATTTTTTTAAAAAAGATTTTGGTGGATTCCTATCTCACATTGAGGTCTTTCATCCATTTTGGTCTACTTTTGTGTGTGGTATAAGGAAATGGTCCACTTTCATTCTGTGCATGTGGCTGTCCAATTTTCCCAACACCATTTTTTGGAGAGACTGTCTTTTTGCCATTGGACATTACTTCCTGCTTTATCGACGATTTGTTGACTATAGAGTTGAGGGTCCATTTCTGGACTCTTAATCTGTTCAATCTTAATTGAACTATGTGCCTGTTTTTGTGCCAGTACCATACTGTCTTGATGATAACAACTTTGTAATAGAGCTCAAAGTCTGGAATTGTGATGCTGCCAACTTTGGTTTTCTATTTCAACATTACTCTGGCTATGTGGGGCTTTTCTGGTTCTACATAGATTTTAGGATTATTTGCACCATTTCTTTAAAGAAAATTGATGGCATTTTGATAGGGATTGCATTAAAAGTGTAGATTGCTCTAGGTAGCATAAACATTTTCACAATATGTGTTCTTCCAATCCAGGAGCATGGAACATTTTTCCATTTCTTTGTGGCTTCCTCAATTTCTTTCATGAGTACTTTATAGTTTTCTGAGTATAGATTCTTGCCTTTTTGGTTAGGCTTACTCCTATGTATCTTATGGTTTTGAGTGCATTTGTAAATGGGATTGACTCCTTAATTTCTCTTTCTTCTGTTGGTATATAGAAATGCAAGTGATTTCTGTGCATTGCCTTTATATCCTGATACTTTACTAAATTCCTGTGTGAGTTATAACAGTTTTGAAGTGGAGTCTTTTGGGTTTTCCATATAGTATCATATTATCTGCAAAGAGTGAGAGTTTGACTTCTTCTTTGATGATTTGGATACATTTTATTTCTTTTTGAATTGTGATTGCTGAGGCTAGGATTTCTAGTACTATGTTGAATAGCAGTGGTCAGAGTGGAAAGCCCTGCCATGTTCCTAAACTTAGGGGAAAGCTATCAGATTTTCCCCATTGAGAATAATATTTACTGTGGGTTTTTCATAGGTGGCTTTAATGATATTTAGGTATATACCTTCTATCCCTACACTTTGAAGAGTTTTGATCAAGAAAGGATGTTGTACTTTGTCAAATACTTTTTCAGCATCTATTGAGAGTATGATATGGTTCTTGTTCTTCCTTTTATTATCACATTGATTGGTTTGTGGATGTTGAACCGACCTTGCAGCCCAGGTTAAATCCCACTTGGTTTTGGTGAATAATCCGTTTAATGTACTGTTGGATCCTATTGGCTAGTATTTTGGTGAAAATTATTGCATCCATGTTCATCAAGGATATTGGTCTATAATTCTCCTTTTTAATCGGGTCTTTGTCTGGTTTTGGGATCAAGGTAATGCTGGCCTCATAAAATGAGTTTTGAAGTTTTCATTCCATTTCTATTTTTTGGAACAGTTTTGAAAGAATAGGTATTAATTCTTCTTTAAATGTTTGGAAGAATTCCCCCTGGGAAGCCATCTGGCCCTGGCCTCTTTTTTCTTGGGAGATTTTTGATTACTGCTTCAATCTCCTTACTGGCTATGGATCTGTTCAGGTTTTCTATTTCCTCCTGGTTCTGTTTTGGTAGTTTATATTCCTCTAGAAATGCATCCATTTCTTCCAGACTGCCAACCAGTACTGGATATAGTTGCTCATAATATGTTCTTAAAATTTTTTGTATTTCTTTGGTGTTGGTTGTGATCTCTCCTCTTTCATTCATGATTTTATTAATATGGGTCCTTTCTCTTTTCTTTTTGATATGTCTGGCCAGGAGTTTATCAATCTTATTAATTCTTTCAAAGAATCATCTCCTAGTTTTGTTGATTTATTCTACTGTTTTTTGGTTTTTATTTCATTGATTTCTGCTCTGATCTTTATTATTCCTCTTCTCCTGCTGGGTTTAGGTTTTCTTTGCTGCTCTTTATCCAGCTCCTTTAGGTATAGGGTTAGGTTGTATATTTGAGACCTTTCTTATTTCTTGAGAAAGGCTTGTATCGCTATATACTTTCCTCTCAGGACTGCCTTTGCTGTGTCCCACAGATTTTGAACAGTTGTATTTTCATTTTCATTTGTTTCCATGAATTCTACTCTTTAGTAGAATGCTCTTTAGCCTGTATTTGTGTTCTTTCCAACTTTCTTCTTGTGGTTGAGTTCTAGTTTCAAAGCATTGTGGTCTAAAAATATGCAGGGAATGATCCCAATCTTTTGGTACTGGTTGAGACCTGATTGGTGACCCAGGATGTGAACTATTCTGGAAAGTGTTCCATGGACACAAAAGAAGAATTTGTATTTTGTTGCTTTGGGATGGACTGTTCTGAATATGTATGTGATGTGCATCTATCCAGTGTGTCACTTAAAGCCTTTATTTTATTTCTTTGTTGATCTTTTGCTTAGATAATCTGTCCATTTCAGTGAGGGGGGTGTTAAAGTCCCCTACTATTATTGTATTATCAGTGATATGTTTCTTTGATTTTGTTATTAATTGTTTTATGTAATTGGCTGCTCCCATCTTAGGGGCATAGATATTTAAAATTGTTAGATCTTCTTGTTAGACAGACATTTTATGTATGATATAGTGTCCTTCCTTATCTCTTATTATGGTCTTTGTCTCTACACCTAATTTATGTGATATAAGGATTGCCACCCTATCTTTCTTTTGATGTTCATTAGCATGGTAAATTGTTTTCCACCCTCTCACTTTATTTTATTTTTTAAATTTAATTTTACTTTTATAGTACTTTTATAGTTCCTCAAACTCAACACTGAAACAACAAATAATCATGTCAAAATGTGGACAGAAGATATGAACAGATACTTCTCCAAAGAAGACATATAAATGATTAACAGACACATGAAAAAAATGTTCATTATCATTAGCCATCAGGGAGACTCAAAACCACATTAAGATGCCACCTTACACTAGTTAGAATGGTCACAATTAACAAGACAGCAAATAATAAGTGTTGGAGTGATGTGGAGAAAGGGGAGCCCTCTTATACTGTCGGTGGGATGCAAGTTAATGCAGCTGCTTTGGAAAACAGTGTGGAGATTCCTTAAGAAATTAAAAATAGAGCTACCCTCTGACCCCAAAATTACATTACTGAGTATTTACCCTAAAGATACAGTTGTAGTGAAAAGAAGGGCCATATGTATCCCAATGTTATAGCAGCAATAGCCACAATCACAAAACTGTGGAAAGAGCCAAGATGCCCTTCAACAGATGAATGGATAAAGAAGATATGGTCCATATATACAATGGACTATTATGCCTCCATCAGAAAGGATAACATCCCCTAACTTTAAATCTGGAGGTATCTTTGAGTCTAAAATGAGTTTCTTGTAGATAGCATATCCATGGGTCTTCTTTTTTTATCCATTCTGATGTCCTGTGTCTTTTGATTGGGGCATTTAGTCCATTTACACTCAGTGTAACTACTGAAAGATATGAATTTAGTGCCATTATATTTTCTGTAAGGTGACTTACTGTATATTGTCTCTGTTCCTTTCTGGTCTGTTAATTTTAGGCTCTCTCTTTGCTTAGAGGACCCCTTTCAATATTTCCTATAGGGCTGGTTTGGTTTTTGCAAATTCTTTTAATTTTTGTTTGTCCTCAAAGCTTTTTATCTCTCCTTCTATTTTCAATGACAGCCTAGCTGGATATAGTATTCTTGGCTGTGTATTCTTCTTGTTTAGTGTTCTGAATATACCATGCCAGTCCATTCTGGCCTGCCAGGTCTCTGTGGAATGGTCTGCTGACTAATATTTCTGCCATTGTATGTTACAGACCTCTTGTCCCATGCTACCTTCAGGATTCTCTTTGTCACTGAGATGTTAAGTTTTACGATTCGATCATTGGGTGTGGACCTATTTTAATTGATTTTGAGGGGGATTCTCTGTGCCTCCTAGAGTTTGATGCTTATTCCCTTTGCCAAATTAGGAAAATTTTCTGCTATAATTTGCTCCAATATACCTTCTGCCCCCTTTCTTCTTCTTCTGGGATCCCAATTATTCTAATATTGTTTTGTCTTATGGTATTACTTATCTTTCAAATTCTCCCCTCATGGTCCAGTAGTTATTTGTCTCTCTTTTGCACAGCTTATTATTCTCCACCATTTGGTCTTCTATATCACTAATTCTCTCTTTTGGCTCATTTATCCTAGTAGTAAGAGACTGCATTTTTTTATTGCACCTCATTAATAGTTTTTTTTTCAACTTAGTTATATTTTAGTTCTTTTATTTTTCCAGAAAGGGATTTTGTTTCTCTAGAAAGGGATTCTCTATCATCCTCCATGCTTTTTTTTTTTTTGAGCGCAGTTAATACCTTTATATTCATCACTCTGAGCTCTAGTTCTGACATATTACTAATGTCCATATTGGTCAGGTCCCTAGCTGTCAGTACTGCTTCTTATTTTTTATTTATTTTTTTGTGCGGTGAGGTTTTTTTTTTTTTTTTTTTTTTTTTGCCTTGTCATTTTCTCTAGATAAGAACAGATGAATGAGAGAACAGTATACCAAAAAGGTAGCAACAATCCCAGAAAGATATACACTAACCAAATCAGAAGAGACCCAAAGCCATGGGAAAAGAAGAAAGAAAGAAAGAAAGAAAGAAAGGTATATAGGTAAATAGACTGGTGAATAGAACAGAGCCACAAACTGGATTTTGGTTGTATCTTTGTCTGTTAGAAGAAACTACCTCCAACAATTTTAAAGAAAGAAAAATTTATATATACAAAAATAAGGGTAAGCATGATTAAGGGATGGAATATAACTATAAAGATGAAAATTTAAAAAGATTCTTGAAAAGGAATTGCTAAGATAAGAAGTTGATTGAAAAAGGAAAAGAAAAAAAGAGGAAAGAATGTGATCAGGCTGGAGTCTAGATCAAAGCCATGTGCTAGATTTATGGTATAGTTTGATGTTTTGGAAGAAATTGTATCCCAAAATTTTAAAGAAAAAAAACTATATAAGTGACTCTTAATCTCACAAAACAAACTGAGGGTTGCTGGGGGGAGGGGGTTTGGGAGAAGGGGGTGGGATCATGGACATTGGGGAGGGTATGTGCTTTGGTGAGTGCTGTGAAGTGTGTAAACCTGGTGATTCACAGACCTGTACCCCTGGGGATAAAAATATATGTTTATAAAAAATAAAAAATTAAAAAAAAAGCCAAAAAAAAACCCTATATGTATACAAAAAAAATAAGGTTAAATACATTGAAGGGATAAAATATGAATATAACATAGTTTTAAAAAGGTATTGATAAAATAGTTTTAAAAAGTTAAAAGAGGAAAGGGAAAAAATTTTTAAAAATAGAATAAGAAAAAATAAAATTAAAAAATTTTAACTTTAAGGAAAAAACAAAAAAAGAAAAACAACAACAAAAAGCAACAGAAAATTTAACTTTGAAAGACTAAAGGATCATGGGAAGAGAGCCATGAATTCTATGCACTGCTTTACCCTAGCTCTGGAGTTCCACAGTTCTCATTGATTCATAAACTTGATTTTGACTGGATGTTCTTGCTGATCTTTTTGGGGGAGGGACCTGTTGCAGTGATTCTCAAATGTCTTTCCAGGAGGTGGAATTGTGCCACCCTTGCCTGGGGCCAGGTTAAGTACTCTGTTTGGTTTTGGTCTCTGGAGTTTTTGTTCCCTGAATACTTTCTGTACAGCTTTGGAGGAGGAGAATGAAGATGGCTGCCTCTTAATCTGTGGCCCCATAGGAGCCGTGAGCTCAGAGCCCCAATCCTTAGTGTGCCCTCAGAGAAAAGAAGTCCATCAGTCCCATTTCTCTGGTCTCTCCGGTTGCACTCCAAGCTCACCTGGCTTGTGATGGAGAGTTTCTATCTCTGACCCACACCCTCATTTGGAGTCACCAAACCTGGCTCATTCTTACAGAACACTCCCATGCCACTCCTCCCTGAGGAGGAAGGTGAGTCTCGCCAGAACCACTGCTTTTTGGGCAGGGACCCTGCCCAAAGCAGTGGTCCAACTTTGCCTCGGATCATGGTTTAAGGTAATCCTGAACTGAGAGCCTACTGCTTGGTTCCATCTCTGCATCTGGCTTCCTTGCTCTGATACCTGGGAACTCTGCCACACTCAGAAACCCCCAGTTTTTTTTGTGACCCTGCAGGTCCTGAGAATACAGTGTCTCAGCAAGGGCTCTAATCCCTGCTTAGCCTCCGGAATGACATCTCTCAGACTTCTAAAAGTTCCGATTTTGTTCTTTGGTTCTTCCACCTGCTGGGAGCCAGCCTCTCCCCCCACAGTCTATCTTCTTGAATGTTGCCTCAGATTCATTTCTCCACATGTCCTATTTTCTGGAAAGTGGTCAATTTTCTGTTCCTAGAATTGCTGCTCTTCTTCTCTTCTCTTCTCTCTCCTGTTGAGTTTGCAGCTCTTCAGAATGGTTTGATAACTATCTAGCTGAACTCCTGGGACCTGATGTTATTTAGGTCTCCTACTCCTTCACCATCTTGCTCCTCTCCTCCATAACTTATTTTTCTACCTTAGCAGTTACACTTCCTGCCTATATGCCAAAACCCAGTGACTTCTAATGAAGGAACACACATGATTGTTACCACTAAAACTCAGCAAGTCCTGTTGAAGTGTCTATTTGGTTACATGCTTGTACTCATTCCTGTAATGTGGTCAACTGAATGCCTATATCAGAATCAACTTGAGTTCTCATTAAAAATGCATTTGCCTAGCTATGTCCTACACATCCTGGATTGGGATTCTGGGCACAGGGACCCAGAAAGTTGAGTATTAACAAGCTCCCTAGAGAAGCTATGGACACAGAGTGTCGGGTAAAAATAAATATCTGCACAGAGGCAATGTATTTATGAAATGATTGTCTTTATCTTGCACAAGCACTTCCAGAAAGAATGTGTTAAAACAGCATATACATCAACAAACCATTAGGCTAGGGATACACTGCCTTCCACTCTAGCCCTTCCATAACAAAGCATAGAATATCTAAGAGGGTATATGCTTCCTATCCCAGGATATCTGGTGCACCCAGATTCTCTTGTTACCTCTTTTGTTGATAACAGCTGTCACTACTTTGAGCTTTATTTTTAAGTACAATGTGAACCTTTCATGCTGAAGTCAAATGTTGTTTATATTATAACTTCAGCCATCTATTTTAGTGTAACAATCCTATTACTATTTAATGTGTCCTCATTGTTTTCTGCCAGTCCTGTCTGTTGTCCTTCAAAATCATTGTTCTGTGTGCATGCATAGAAAGACTCAGAACATCAGGTGAATAGCAGACTGTAGGGTTGAAAGTGGCCTTTGAGCAACAGGTCCAGCTTTTTCTAGTGCAGACTCCTTTGAGAATCTGATGGCCACAAGAGACCCTCTCTTAAGAAAAGTGCCCACAATAACATTTTTTTAAATTTATTTTTTATTTATTTTCAGTATAACAGTATTCATTATTTTTGCACCACACCCAGTGCTCCATGCAATCTGTGCCCTCTATAATACCCACCACCTGGTACCCCAACCTCCTATCCCCCGCCCCTTTAAAACCCTCAGATTGTTTCATTTTTCTTTGTAATTAGATTTTTCTACAATATTCAGAAGTCCACAGATCTGTTACCCCTCAATTCTTGACCAAACTAACTGCCCCGGATTTGGAGTAGACCAGTCTTTCATGGATTCCTTTCTTCTGGTCTATCGCGTTCATCCCCTCAGGGGATAACTTACACTTAGGTACCTAGTATGAGTGATGGGACACAGATGTCTGAGACCATCCTCAAGCCAGAACCTGGTCTTTTTCAGTCACTAGTTCTGGTGCTTTGCTGCTTTTGCCCTTGGGTGTGTGGGTGGGTGGATGGGGGCAGATCTCTCATTTTTACCTAAAAACACATTTCAGTGTGTCCTCTGGATTCCCACTTTCTTTCAACATCATCTTATCCACCATTTCAACTGGACCATTCCTAAAATTATGAAACTTTTCTATATAAGCTATCAAACAAAGCAGCAACAACAAAATTCCTATGGCTCTACTTAGCAGCTACTTCTCCTTCTTTCCCTTTCCCCAGAATATCTTCTCTCCAAACCTTGTCTGAGGTTACTCTTCCCACCTGCTCACCTCCCAGTATACTACAGCTGTTTCTATTCAGTCCATACACATGTGGTGTTCAGTTTAAAGTGTCAGCTTGGCTAGGCTATAGTCCAGATAGTCAAGCAAACATGAATCTAGGTGTTGCTGTGATGGGTGAACAATCACTGAACTTTAGCTAAATGAGATTAACCTTGATCTCCCGGTGGGCTAGATTCAGTCAGTTGAAAGGTTGTAAGATCAGAAGTTAGGTTTCCCTGAAGAAGAACAATATCTACATGTGCTGTGTGGCTTCACCTCCTGCCAGAGTTTCTGGCTGGCCCCTCCTAATCTGACAACATGAATTTCAGACTTGTCTAGTCAGACCCCAAAATTGTGTAAGCCATTCCTTGTAATGTATCTGTATCTGTATCTATACCTCTATCTCTCTATCTCTATCTATCTGTCATCTATTTATCTATCTGTCAATCACCTAATCCTATTTGTCTGGGGGAACCCAGACTAATAGAATGTCCCACAGAAACTACTTTAGTCAAGACCACCAGTGACCTCCACATTATCAACTCCAATGGTCACTTCATTTTTCTCATTTCACTCAACTTCTCAGTAGTATTGAGTTCAATTAGCCACTTCTGCTTTTTAAAAACCTGGTTTTCCCTTCTAGATCACTTGTGACCTATGCTAAATCCCAAGCCTCAGTCTCAGGACTTCTTCCACTTTCCAGAAATACCTCATGCTGAGCCTAATTTATAGAGTTCCATAAGTTTAAATACTGTGGATATGCTGATCATCTCATGCCAGGCTTTTTCTACCTGAGGGTTTTGCACATTTTGTTCCCTAGGAGCAACAGCTTTTTTCAATAATTTACACGGTTTGTTCCTTCAGTCAATGTAATTTTCAATTCTGGTGCCACCTCTTCAGAGAAGTCCACTCTGGTGGCCACTCTAAATTATTTCCTGTGCATTAACTATCATCCCCTGGCTATATAATGTGGTTTTATATTCTTCCTGATGCCTATCACAAACCAGAATCTTGTTCCTTTGTTTTGTTTGCTTACTCAAATCCCTGCACCACAATGTAAGTTCCATGAGAATAGGTACCTTGTATGTTAATTCTCAATACCTAATAGGAACAAATGGGTAGTTAACACATATCTGTGGAATGAATGGATATGTATATCAGCATGGGCAACCATGTAATTTTCCTGTAATTACTTACTATTAATACACCCATTGTAGTTTCTGGGGAACTGTTTTTTGTTTGTTTGTTTGTTTGTATTTATTTATTTACTTCCTATGGGTTTATAAATCTTTTTCTTAGAATTCCGCTCAGGTATGTTGCTCAAGATTGGTAGAAAACTTGTAGTTCTATAATTTCTTAAGACTTCAAGTTTTAACAATCTGAAATACCTGCACATTTTTACTTTCATCACATTCATCACTCATTTATTCATTCAGTTGAGAACTTTACTTAGCACTTAAGTTACACCAAGTATAGAGTACCTGGGTGGCTCAGTCAGTTAAGTATCTGCCTTTAGCTCAGGTCATGATCCTAGGATCCTAGGATCGAGCCCCGTATCAGTCTCCCTGCTCAGTGTAGAGCTGCTTCTCCCTTTTCTCTCCCTCTGCCTTTCCCCCTGCTCATTTACTCTCTCTCTCTCAAACAAAAAAAAAAAAAAAAAAAAAAACTTAAAAAAAAAAAGATACACTAAGCATCATGCAGAGGCCTAAGGGATGTAAGAAATAAAAAATACCTTAGGGGGGTGGGGTTATGGACATTGGGGAGGGTATGTGCAATGGTGAGTGCTGTGAAGTGTGTAAACCTGGCGATTCACAGACCTGTACCCCTGGGGATAAAAATACATTATATGTTTACAAAAAATTTTTTTTAAATTAAAAAAAAAATACATTTTCCCAGACTTTTATAAGTCCTGTATTCTTTTCTTTGAAGCATTTTTTTTTTTTTTTATGGTCACATATCACTAATTGATTATATAATTGTTTCTTTGACATATGCCTCCCCTGGCTAGACTCTAGGTTTCAAAAAGTCAGTCACTGCCTGTCAGGTATGTTGGGTACCTGGTGTACTTTCAGTAAGCATTCACTGAATGATTGACATGGCTGATAGTCAAAGATGGGGTCAAGAGCATGTAAATAAAAACATGCCAAAAAGGATTGAATGTGCCTGGTAGAAATCTTAAAAGGGAGCCAAAGGGGCAAAGAGGACAAAGTAAGCAGGTGTCACTGTTGATGTCAGAAAGATTCGCCTGTCCACCTTAGCTGCGTCTCAAAAGTTGAGTAGTAACTTCCCTAGCACAGGAAGAATCGCCAAGAAGCAGGTGGGGACTGACACATAGGGAGGCAGGGGCAAGGCCTCAGAGCTTTGTCATTTTAGTGCACAAGAGACAAGGACAGGAAAGTGGGAAGCTGAAGCCATTTACCTCTCTCTGCTCCAACATTTTTTTTCAGTAGCTTAAATAAAATTCATCGGCCTGTAGGAAGAAGGGCATTGATAGTAAGAGATAGTCCTTCCTCTTTGCTAAGCTCTCTTGGGCTTCACTTCCTTCTTAATAAAGGCCACCTTTTCTGGTTTGAAAAGCATCCTCCGTGTTGGAGGAGTCAAAGCAGGCCTTCTCTCACGATCTTTCCGTCATCCTTCAACGCTGCCGACTGGGCCCAACTGGAGGCTTTTGTTCGGTTTTATTTGCTTTCTTTGACCCCCTTTCTTCTCGAATTCTCCAAACCTGGCTTGGAAATCCATGCCTGCAGATTTTTTTTTTTTTTTTTCTGTAAACCCCACTCACGTGATCCTGTGGGTCCTGGTGCCTATGTGCCTTGTCCTGCCTATCCCTAGCCATGCTTGTCCCTCCTCTTTCCTCAGCCAACATGGCAGCAGCTGTTCTCCGTGGTCTCCCTGCTTCTAGGGCCTTCCTGAGAGGAGCACTGACTCATTGTTCAAGGGCTCCCCATAGCATTTGGAAGAGCCCACACTTCTCCACCCCTGTCATCTGCTGCATTCCCCATATTCAACTTCCACTGAGTGTCATGTACAGTTCCCTGCAAAGACATAAGCTTCTCTCTGGATTCCATGTTTTCATATTTGCAGCTGTCTTTTTTTTTTTCTTTTTTTCGTGAAAAATCCTCTTTCTCCTTCACCAGGATGACTACAGATTTCCCCTCACCAGCCAGATCAAATATCACCTACTTCTGAAATCTTTTGCCTCCTGGACCTTGCCATGTGATCTCTTTTTAGGTTTTATGTTTCAGTTCTAGGTTTTATCTTGTTAAATTAAAGTTACCTAGTGCTTCCTCACCTAAAAACCAGTCTGTTCTGTAAGATAGGATCATGTCCTACCTTTCTGCTACTCAGAACCTAGATCAGTGCCTGATGGCTGCTGTATGCTCTGGAATATTTAATGTGTATTTAATTTTTAGATCTAAAGGCTAGCCATCCTTATTCATTTTTGAAAGTTTTTATTGCATATTTTACTGGTTTTTTGCATATTTTACCATTTTATTGTATTTTTAAAATTACGATGTTTGTATAATATTCTTTCTAATGAAGGCATCCTTTCTCTTGTGTGTGTGGTTTATATAATTACATACATATATGCGTATTTTATAAGTAATAAAAATTATGAGCTTATTAGACTCTTCCTTGTACATGGGTTTCCTTAATACCTCATGTTATTTCTCTTTGAATAACTGAGATTATCAGCGGTTGCAGTTCCCAAATTGAATGTGTTTAGAGCCTCCTTAGGCTATTCTCGTATTATGCTGCCTCAAAATCTCTAGAAGTGAAAGTGTATCTCCATTTTCCTTAAGTATTAATGTTTTAAAAAATATTATCTTCTTAATTGGCTCCATTCTATTTTATTTGTTTATTTTTAAAGATTTTATTTATTTGAGAGAGAGTGCACAAGCAGGGGGAGGAGCAGAAGGAGACCAACAAGCAGACCCCACCCCCACCCCACCCCCACCCCGCCCCCGAAAGCAGGGACTTAGAGCTCTATCCTAGGACCCTGAGATCACTACCTGTACCGCTGAAACCAAGGGTCAGATATTTTGACCAACTGTGCCACCAGGCACGCCTTGCCTTCATTCCCTTTTATACATTCCAGGGTGACTATCCCATTTTACAGAAGTTCCCATTGCTTTCACATCACCAATGCTATCTTTTTTGCCATGGTCACAAGGAAGTTCAAAGCAAACAATTCCTTTGTGTACTCAATGGAATGGACAATGGAATCAATGGTCTGTTCATAAAAGCAGCCACCTCCCAGCAAATCTTGTTGACTTATTTGAGCCTCTGTTTTCTCATCTGCAAATCACAGTGATAATTATTTTAAAGACCATGATGTCACTTCAGAGTTATTCTGTATCAAGCATAGAATGGAGTATGTAGTCAATAGTCTGTGTAATTGACAGCTAGTAGTAGTGGGGGTATGTGTTCATAGAGGAAAGCCCTGTACTGCCACTACATGTTGCCTTTTGGGGAAACGTTGGTCTTATCTTCTATTAGATGAGGGGTCTGTCTTGGATTCAAATATATTCTGCCCTTGTCTCTCCTTCTGCTGTCATAGACTCTGGGATCTCAGTTCTCAGTAGCCTTTGGGTTCTCTCTCTGTTTTCAAGAATAGGATCAAATGTGGTCTCCCATGGCATTACACAAAGAATAAAATACAAAGTCTTCTCTTATTACAATTGCTACTGCTAAATAATTCTAGGGATAACCAAGAAAATAATTTTTAACATCCTTCTATATAGTTATTCTGAACATGTTATACCCTCTTCTTGCTGTGCATCCATTTCAGTATGACTATGACACATTTCCACATACAAATGTTTGGCAACCAAACTTGCGACATTACATTCTCATAAGAATTCTTGAATACCTCCTCCATTACCACTTTTCCTTCTGTGTCACCACTGTTGTCAAGTGGGATACCTGGTTTTTGAATTTTGCATGGGTATTTTCTCCCTCTGACCAATTTTCAGTTTGATTCTTTTGAACCAACATGTTTGTGCAGGTGAACCAAGTAAGTAAAAGACACGGGTCCTGCTACATCACTGAGCTGCCGTTATAAAGAGACATGCTTAAATAAAGATGTCAGTACAGAATTGTGCGAAATAATTCATCTCATGTTGAGTCTACAAAATAAGAAGGGGGGGGATGAGGAGAACTATTCTGAGTTGTAATTAGTGGGGATGCTTTCTGGGAGAGAGAGCCAGTATCTTCCCTGTTTGTGACAACTTGTCCATCATTAAATTATAATTTCCATTAGAAATGTCACCATCTATCATCAACATCCCCCTCCCCCACTGTCATTTAATATTTTCAGTATGGTGCAATACACTCCAAACCTCAACAGTCTTTCAGATAGGAATGACTGACTATTCCTATGTACTATACAAAGAGAGACTGAAATTTATAAATGTGAAGTGACTTTTAGATAAGTAATTTGCATCCTAAACCAAATATTTCTTCTGAGCTCTAAAAATATATATTCATTTGCCTGATTGATATTCAATTTGGTTATGTCATAAATAGCTCAAATTTAACATATCCCAAACGGAACTCTTAAAGTCAACTTGTACCCTCTAACCACACTCAGTTTCTTCTTGTTGTGGACTTCCTTATCTCAGTAGATAACACCAGTTGCCCGAACCAGCCATGGGGAGCTTTCTTTAAATCTCTGCTCTCCCTTATTTACCATAACAGATCTATCAGCAAGCTCTATCAACAATACTTCCAAAATTCATCACAAATATGTCCATTTCTTTTCATCCAGCCTGGTTCAGTTATATCTCCTATCACCTGGATTTTTAACTCAGGAACCCACTTTCCTTTTTTATTTTTTTCTTTCTTTCTTTTAGTCCATTATCTCTGCAGCAGTCAGCAGGATTGTCATAAAAAGCAGAGTTGAGCCACTTCCTGTTGAAAACCTTTTGCTGGCTTCTGCCTACACTTAATAAAACCAAAGTCATATATATGCATGAAGAAGAGGTCCTAGTGCATCTGGCCTTCACTTATTCCCCTGGCCTCACCACACCATGACGTCACCTCCATACCTGGTCTCAAGCTTTATTGGCTTCTGTTTTGCCTTCTGTCATGCCATGTTCCCTCCTATCTCAAGGCCCTTGAATGGGTTGATCACTCATTGTCTGGAGGGCTCCCCACCCCTTCTACCTTATTTTTTTATTATTAGGTTCAATTAGCCAACATATAGTACATCATTAGTTTTTGATGTAATGTTCAATGATTCATTAGTTGGATATAACAATCAGTGCTCAATCACCCCAGGTATCCTCCTTAATACCCATCTCCTGGTTACCTCATCCCCCCACACCCTTCCCATCTGTGACCCTCAGTTTTTTTCCCCAGAGTCCTGAGTCTCTTATGGTTTGTCTCCCTCTCTGATTTCTTCCCATTCTGGTTTCCCTCCCTTCCTCTATGGGGCTCCATGCAAGTCTTTATGTTCCACATATAAGTGAAACCATAGGATAATTGTTTTTCCCTGCTTGACTTATTTCACTTGCATAATGTCCTCCAGTTCCATCTAGGTCAATGCAAATGGTGTGTATTCATCCTTTTTGATAGCTGAGTAGTATTTCATTGTATATATGGACCACATATTCTTTATTCACTCATCATGTCCACAATAGCTAAACTGTGAAAGGAGCCAAGATGTCCTTCAACAGATGAAAGGATAAAGAAGATGTGGTACACACATCTAATAAGTATATTAAATATATATTAAATACTAACTCAGGCATAATCCCTGGGTAGAGGTCCCAGAATAACTGATTTTTTTTTCCCCTGTTCCTGGGTGATTGTTATATGGAACCAGAATTTAAAACCTTTTTCTCAAATTTCCCTTTTAATTATGAGAGTCACTTCATTCTTTGTCTACATTATTATTTTCTTGCTTGTGATTGTGAATCTTAAGGATTTAAGATGAAATATAGGCACTATTAAAGATAGTACACAATAATATTAGATGTGTGGGTACATTCACCACCAGAGATGCAATCCTAGCTTGTCAACTATTATCAACTATTGGTTGTATAATTCTGGACAATCTTGTGTCTTCTGTAGATACAGCTTCCTTTTTAGTGAAAAGAGAGGTAAAAATAATGCTCATTTCGTATCGCAAATTGCCTGAAAGAGTACTTGGCATATGGTAAGCATTTAAAAAGTATTAGCTATCATTATCATTATCTTCATTTGTATTTATACTGGTCACCACACTTTTCCCCCTTTTTCCTTTCCCCTCTTATTCAGGACCACATTCCACCTGTTCCTCAGGGAAAAGAGGCAAACTTTTTTATATACCCTCACCAGGCCACCTGTTGACTTTAGGCTATGTGGACTTCTGTCCAGGGGCTTCTACTTGAATTCCTTTCCATATGGGAAGCTAATTAATTTTAAAAAGCATTATAAATTCTGATAAGGCATAACGATCTGTCAGACTTCCCAATCTCATTAAAAATTAGAACTGTCATTTTATACTTCAAGTTGCCTCTTTACACACCAAAAAAAGACTTTGCGGCTATTTGGTTAATTATGGACAAGTGGTGTCATGCAAAATTCATCAGCTTCAGAGCTGACATCATATCCTAATTCCCCAAATAAAATTTTGTTGCCCCGGTTTCAGCTGCTCACTTTGTTGTGGTTCTCATCCTCTGGGGCCATTTGTTATACATGGTAGAGTCCATAAAGTTGTAAATTTCATCTTTGACATGTGAAGGCCCATATCACAGGGCACCTCAAAAGGCCGAGTTTATAGCAATGCAAATCCTGAAGGGGACAGAATGATAGCAGTCAGGCCTGAGGGCTTGGAGACCTGTGTTTGTGGTCTTTGAATCCCACTTTGGAAATCATAGCATCATACAAATGGAAATACAAATGGAAATGATAGCTTGTTGCAATTCCTTCATTCTACAGCAGAGGAAATTTAGTCCCAGAAAGGTCTTAAAATTTGAGTTAGTCAGCTTCTTCTTTTCTCTTTCTCTTCTCTGAGTTCATAGAGGAATAACTAACTAACTAACTAAATAAATACAAACAAAACAAAACAACAACAACCAAAAAAAGAACCCTCTTCTGGGAAGAGACCAGTTTACATATATATCTGCAGTAAGAGCACATTAACTCAAAAAAACAATGATATTCTACCTTGTCGACTTTTCTGATAAATCTGGAATAACTTTTCTTATTGATTGAGGGTCTCAAAAGTCTTTCAGCAAAAGGTGAGCAATACTCAGTAGCCCCTCTCTGCTAGGCTTTGGAGTATAGAAACAAACAAGACAATCATTTTCCTATAGGAATTCAGGATTTTTAGTTGCTATAAAAGGCAGACAAAGAAATGCTTCTAAATGTGGGGGTTGAGGAAACCAAGTGTCGTATAAGGCTAACAAAGGATGGGAAATCCACAGCTAACAATTTCTCTTGATGAATTGATGTTCTGCTGCTCGCTGTGTGCTTTGAGTGTATGGCTCTGATTCCTGGGACCCGTATTCTAATGGTTGTGATTTTAAAGGAAACTTAAGAGGCAAAATGAACTAATAGATCAACCTCTTTATGCAGCAGTGAGTTTCCTCAAAAATGTCAAGGACTTGCCCCCTACAGTTTTTTAAAATTATTATTAAAAAAAAAATTCTCTATCCAAATGATCACTGGAGGGGTTTGTTCCCCATACCTACCTCCTTGCCCTCACTTTCACAGATCGTACACAGGTAGAATCAATAGCAAGGGTATTCAGTAGGTCTCCAAACTAAAACCATGGTAAATCTTATTTTAGAAAAAAAAAAAAATACCAGCTAGTTTTAAGGTGGGAAGTAACAGCTCTTTTCTCCAATTTTGACACTCCCATATAACTGTGTCTCATTGCACCAAGACCCTTTCACAGGAAACATTTGTACATTGTGGCTGAAGATTACTGTGGGTCTATTAGGTGAGGGGACAGCTCATAATTGTATGCTACAATAGTAGCATACAAATAGTATGTATTGTAGCATACAATAGTAGCTCAAATAGTATGCTACAAATAGCGTAACTATTTGTACATAACAAATAGCATACTATTTGTACAACTGCTGGATGCTCAGGGTTAGCTTTTTGCCTTGATCATTCCTTCTGGAAACTTATGAGTAAGATTTGTGAAACAGTACTCCCATAACAAAACCTTCTGTTAACTTGCTGAGCCTCTGTGGCTATGACCTTCCACTTCTCATGGCCCTCCTTTTGCCTTTTCTGTGGGGTGACCCTATGTCCCAACTAGTTCTACTCAGTCCTGGTCCATGCTGTTGGCCCAGTTGAGTGATCCAATGCTCCCTTAAAGTCTCACAAGTCCCTACTTGGGCAACAAGGTCTAGGGGCCATAATTATGATTTCTTTTATCACCTTCTTATTCACCAAAGCAATTAATTTTTTGGGCTTTCATGTTACTGTGTCTGAATCCCTGGATGGAACAACCCATATCTCAATTACCTGGATCTCATAGCTCAGCATAGTGACCCAAAAGAGTACAAAATATGCCTAATATCTGCCAGTGAATTTAAGAACAAGCAAATCAAAGGATCTCTACTATTTTAATTTATTTATTTGAGAGAGAGAGAGAGCATGAAAGCAGGGTGAGGGGCAGAGGGAGAAGCGGACTCCTGACTGAGCAGGGAGTTAGACGAGGGCCTCCATTCCAGGACTCCAGGATTATGACTTCAGCTGAAGGCAGACACTTATCACCGACTGAGCCACCCAGGTGCCCCAGGATCTCTACTATTTATAATAATTATTATTATAAATTATTATTACTGTTATTATTATCATTATTTTGTTGTGATTGGGTCTCTACTATTTAAAAAGTTCTTTAAAATGATAACACTATTTGGGCCTAATCTTTGGAGTTAGCGAACAGTCCAGTTGAACTACAAATGCTAAGTGTGCTCAGAGATGTCGACATGTCTAAGTTATCCAAAAAAACCTAGGCATTTTAAGAAGGCACATCTGACTGTCAGAGCTAAAAATTCTATCTGCTAAAGTTAGGATTGGAATTCAAAGTTTTGCCTTTTTTTTTCTTTTTTGTACTATGACTGTTTTTCATGTTGTCTTTTTGAGATCTATTCTATGTATTCCCTGCTCTCATACACAGAAATGTCAGAAGTTCCATAAGGAAAGTGATTCTTGGGGTTTGTCAGTGCTAACTTTGGAAACTGACATTGCTTTCATAGTTCATCTGAGGTTATCAGGAGCTTCTGATAAGGCCTAGAAAAGTCAGGATTGGTGGAGATCTGTGTAAATTTGAGCTGACGGAAACCTTTGTGGTTTGTGGATTGCTAGCCAAAGCCCTGGAGTCCTCCGTATAAGTTTATGGTCTGAATAATAATCCTTTTTCTTATATAATGTATCATGAGCTAAGCTTCATACTGTAATTGTATTGAAAATCATGTTTACTGCGAATAGCCAAAGTGTCTGAGTGGGACTAATTGTCTCAGGGTGAATTGATGGTTTCTCCTGTCAACTTTGAGCTGGAGCTTTCTTGTCTGTGAGAAAACAGAGTATGTGTTGCCGGCCCACGCCAGAATCCTTCTCAGCTCACTTGGGGATTCGAGCTTGGAATCTTTTATTCAGTGGAGCCCTTGTTTTAGCTGGTTTGTTGACAAGCTACCAACATCCATCAAATATGCCAGAGTCTGACTCCAGAACTCTGTCTTTCTCAGAAAACGAGCTATGACAGCTGGGTCAGCAATTATGGGCTCAGTGGGAAGTCAGCCAGCACTGGCATTTCTCAGCACCACTGGCATGGAGGGGAGTATGCTTTGGTTTTGTCTTAACCTAAAAGGAGAGCTTTGTGAGCTGTAGAACCTGTCCTTATCCTGAAGACTTTTTGGATCCCCAAATAGGCTCTCCTTCATATTCCAGAGAAATCTGCCAGTATATTACCACCTTAACAAACCACAAAATGAGTTGAATTGAATTCACAATGAGATCCTAAAAATCGATTTTGAGAAAGAGGAAGAAATTGTCCTCTCTGGGGAGTAAATATCTAACAGCTGTGTTCTAGCCAGCATTGTCGATAAAATAAGAAAAGCTGTAAGAAGAAATTAGGTAACCCCACTGGGGAGGGGCGGGATGGGTAGCTGGGACCAGAATGCAGACTGACCGAACAATACAGATGAACATTCTGAAAACCAGAGTAAGTTCTAAAAACCAGAACTGGCCATACACTTTCCCTACTTAAAATACTTTGACAGTTATTTCTCCATTGACCTCAGGGCCATGTTGAAACCCATTATTACTTTTAACAGGATGCTCCATCACAGAAGCCCGGACTCTGTCCCCAGCCTCTGGATTCCCTACTGCCTGCCATTTTATGCTTTAGTGTAGAGCCTCTCAGACTTCCGTTGGCATTAGAATCACCTAGAGGACTCAATACAACTCAGATTTCTGGGTCTCATGCTCAGAGTTTCTGATTCTGTATACCTGTGGTGAGGTCGGAAAACCTGAAACTCCTAATGAGCTTCTGGGGTTACCAAGGCTGCTGGTGCAGGCAGTTCACTGCCTGCCAACAAACCTGAACACTTGCTGATCCTAGATAAGACCCCATGTCCTCTCCATGCTTCAGATGGGCCGCTCCTTCCCTCTGGTGGCAATACCTTGTGCACATACCTCACCTGCCTGATTTTCAGTCATCCCTCAGGGCTTGGGAGAAGCATTATCTACTCTTAGAGGGGGCTAGACACCCCTCCTCTGGGAACTCCCAGTGCACAGTGCTCACCCTCTTCCCAGGGATGTGTGATTGTATGTTTGCTGTCTCTAGCTTAGCCCTGGAAAGCAGGGACTTCTATAGAGTTTATCACTGTCTACCTATGCTGAACACAGGTGCTGCCATGTTGAGGGGGTTCAACAAAGTTTTGAATACAAGCATGTCTTACTGAAATGAGACCACAGAAATAGACTAAGATAGGGAGTTTGACCTTAGTGGAGATAGTGGGGGTGGGAAGGGTAATGCATGTCTACCTGAAAAAAGCCTCTCAGATATTTGTGTGGTTTCCCTGGCCCTGTTAGGAAGAACACTGCTCTAGTTGAGTCTCTGAATGAAAAAGGAAGTTCAGAAGAGCAGGGACCACAGGAAATTCCTATCAACTTTTAAGGAAAAAATAATTTCCTGCTTAACATTATCTTCCTTTTAAACTGGCATCTCCTGGGCACCTGGGTGACTCAGTTGGTTAAGCCTCTGCCTTCAGCTCAGGTCATGATCTCAGGGTCCTGGGCCCCAGTGTCCTGTTTTGGGCTCCCTGCTCATCAGGGAGTCTGCTTCTCCCTATTCCTGAGCCCCTCCCCTGCTTGTGCTCTCTCTAGTGCATGCTCACTCTCTCTTTCAAATAAATAAATAAAATCTTTAAAAAATTGACATCCCTTTTCTTATACACATATTCCCACATACATAGCTCCTCCCCAGTGCATGCTTAATGCTGAGTGTACAAAGTCTTGTACATTCTCATTATGTATGAGATGTAAATTTCATGTAGTTCTCACACCAACCCCCACTTTTAAGAGGAAACATTGATGGTTTCTGTGTCACACAACTCATTCCCATGTGTATGCTTTTGGGTAAGATACATAATCGGTGCTTTGGCTTTCCCATGTTACAAATGGGAAAAAATATAGACCTTGTAGGGCTGTTAAGAGCATTAAATCAGGCAATGCGTGCTAATTTGTTCCCCTTTTTCACCTAGAGAATGGATTACTTCATCCAGAATAAGAAATCTCTATGGGTGGCATAGAGAGGCAGTGATAAAGAATAGGGAAGATATATTTAGTTTTGTCAGTTACTTTCTTGGTGCCCTTAAAACTACATTCTGAGGTGATTACACACTTTTCCACCTGCCAGAAGGGGGCCTATCTCTACACACCTTCCAATGCACTCCATTTTACTTGTCTTTCCTTTTTCCTTTTCTTGGTATTTTTAAGCAGAATCTTCTTTCAAGTAGCTCGTAAGACATGAAGGAAGGTGTTCATGTTCATAATCAGACCCCATGCCACAAAGTCCTGAAAGTGCTGAATGAGAGAGTCAGGACAAAGTGGTTACAATAAGATCTAAAAAGGAAAAGGCAGCGTATAATATAACTGTTTTTCTTAACAACCACAGTTTAAAAATATGAGCCTTCATTATTTTGATTTGAAATCTGCTTATCCAAATGAAGTTGGGAATGCTGGGTATTTCATATAGCTCCATGCTGGGAGTATTAAGTATTCAGCTGGGGAATGTTTTAATTCTTCTATAAACCCCCCCCCCATATCTTTTTAACCACCTGTTCTCTTCTGGGATATGGTTGATGCATTTTCGGTGTGGCCCCATACTGCAAAGGTTCAAGGTGTTTGCCTGAGTTCACTTACAGTGGTGAAGTTTTTCTCTCATTAGCTGTTGGTAGTCTTCGGAGGAAAGCTTCCATTCTCCACAAGGCTAATTCTGTGCTTTCTAAAGGAGGCCTCTCACCTCTGCACCGGTGAGTGTGCGTTATGTGGGCTTTATATCCCAGGTGAGCGTGTACCTCCAGGCAAATGAACACTCTGAGTGTGATTCTGCAGCCAGGGTCTTAAAAATTGGGGGCAGGTGATGTGACAGGAAGTCAGGGAACAATCAGCAATATTACCTTTGGGCACAAGTTCCTTACGGGGTCACTAAGTCATTTCACAGGTGTTTCTGGACAGCATAGTGTTCTGGGCCCAGTGCTAGGCTCTGAATTAATGAGGTGGCAAATATACACCTGGCCCCGGCCCTCATGGGATGCCCTGTCATGCTGGAGAGCTGGACTAGAAACACATTGGGAAACAACCAAGAATCAAATTGCAGTTGGGAAGTGAATTACGAAGGAAGTAGCAGGGTGTTCAGGGGAGACTAGCTAAACGAGGAACCTGTTAAGGAAGACCAACCACCTGCCTGACAACTGAATATCAGAGCCTGAAGCGAGAGAGGGGCAGGCCTGTTGAAAGGGCTCAGCACAAGCAGAACAGGTTTAGTGGGATGGGACAGGTTGGAATCTGGGCTCTGCCACTTGCTAACTTCATGCTACTCTTCACCACTTTCAACCATAGACTCCTCATTTGCAAAACTGGAATAATAATAGTACGTTCTTTATAGGTTGATTAAAATTAAGGAAGTTCGCATGTGGGGGAAAAAAAAAGTTTACACCATTATAGGGCTCCTGACATGTGCTCTGCGTATGTTACCCAAACTAACCCCCACATTGCACATACACACACGTTGAAAGTACATAGTACATAAAGGGGAGTGATGGTTGGGGATTGAAGAAAAGATGAGGTGGGAAAGCAGGAAAGGCAGATCTTGAGAGGTCTCAGAGAGAGATTTTAATTCTTAGTGTAAAGGGAGTTCACTAAAGGGCTTTAGTGAAGGCGATCTGTGATGTTACTTGTGTTTTATGAGGATGAAAGAATGGGTCAGAGGGAAGTAGCAAACGTTGAATCACACAGGACAGTTATGAGGTGCTATTTTAAGAATGTGGCAAGTGATGATATAGGCTTGAATGCATACCTGCTCGGTGTAATATGACAGATACCAAATCAAACCATGTTCTTCGTATCATCTTTATACTGTAATGCACAAATCTTTACCACTGTAGTAATGCTTTTGGATTAATAATGGATGGAGGGGGGTGGATTGCTGAGTGATTCTACATTTCCAGGTATACTTTATGTAATTTTCACCATGACTTTGTAGGGTGAGCGTCTCATAGCTCCATTGCACAGATATGAAGAATTAACCCCTGAGCTGTCAAGAAAGTTGCTGCAAGTCCTCCAGCTAGTAAATAGCAAGGCCATAATGGAAACCCAGGTCTGTTAGGCTTCAACAATATTTTTGTTTGCTTGTTTGTTTCTCTTTGTCAATTGCTTCTATTAGCTTTAGATTTCATGGCAATATGTACTTTCATGGCAAGATGTACTTTATTGGAGGTAACCTATGTCATCAGCACTTGACTAGGTAAGTCACTAAATTAGCTAGGCATTTGAGGAAATGAAATATAGGTCATTAGTGCCATGATGAATTAGGAGAGAGGGGTGTAGGGACCTAGATTGGAGAGAGGAAGAGCCTGGGCACTGTAGGCTGAGACATAAGGCATGAGGTGTGTCTTCAAAGCAATAACACATTCTGTGTTTATTCATGAAAGCATTTGTCCCACACTCAAAAACAATATAGTGTTTCAGCCTTCTGTTTCCATAGCACTGGATGTGCCCTTTATTTTTAGCTCATAAGTCATATTATCTTGGCTGTCCACAGAGTATATGTCATGTCCACTCACTCAACACCAAAGCTCTTAAGGACCCAGTTCCTATCCCAGAGTCTAGTGCAGTAACAGAAGAAAGCACATCTTTGTATTGCCATGAAATCTAAAGCTAACAGAAGCAATCGACAAAGAGAAACAACAACAAAAAGATATTGTTGAAGACTAACAGCCCCGGATTTCCATTATGGTCTTGCTATTTACTAGCTGGAGGACTTGCAGCAACTTTCTCGACTTCTTTGGACTTCAGTCTTCCTATCTGTGCAATGGAGCTAAGAGAAGCTTCTCTCTGTATCTGGCCTATTTCCTTTTAGGGTCTAGAGAATCATCAGCAACCCTTGGTTAGAATCGCTTTGTTCCATAGGAATACATTGTGAAGTTGCATTTTAAAACTAATTACGGTAAAAGTATAATTTCATTTTTACTTTCATTTCAGAATTTTGGCTTTACAAAGAATGTTTCAATTTGGGCAGCTTGAACTTGGCCAAAATAATATACTTAATTTATCATTGTGTATGTTCAAGCTGAGTATTTTAATTGCTTGGTGAATACTAAAAAAATGAGTTTTTCAGAGCACTCGATTTCAAATAAGACTAATTGCATACACCCATTCACCACTACCCCACCCACATAAGATGGTATATAATGAATTTGTTTCAAGTTATATTGAATAGCCTTACATTTTTTTCTATTGTAAAAGTAATAAGAGTTCTTTGCAAAAGTTTTTATAATTAAAAAAAAAGGAGAAATAATGTGAAAATAACATAGAACACCTCCCAAATAGAGTGCCTATTAATTGATTGTTAAATGATTACTTTTTCAGAGCAATTTTAGAATCACAGAAAAATTAGCTATGCAGGGTGCCTGGGTGGCTCAGTGGGTTAAGCTGCTGCCTTCCACTCAGGTCATGATCTCAGGGTCCTGGGATCGAGTCCCACCTCAGGCTCTCTGCTCAGCAGGGAGACTGCTTCTCCGCGCCGCCCCCCCACCCCCGCCTCCCTGCCTACTTGTGATCTCTGTCTGTCAAATAAATAAATAAAATCTTTTTTTAAAAAAATTAGGTATGCAGATTTCCTGCATACCCACTGCTTCTATATGTAGAACCTCCCTTATTATCAGCATCCCCCAGCAGAGTGGAAAATTTACTACAATTGGTTAACCTACACTGATATATCATAATCACCTAAAGCTCATAATTTGCATAATGGTTCACTGTTGGTGTTGTATGTTCTATGCGATTGGACAAATGTATAATGATATGGTATTTCCATCATGATACTATCGTACAGAGTCTTTTCAATGCCCTAGAAATCCTCTGGGCTCCATCAGTTCATCATTCCCTTCCCCAACTCAGCCAACCACTGATCTTTTTACCATCCCCATCATTTTACCTTTTTTAGAACATTGTGTCATTGGAATCAAACAGTAGCTTTTCCAGATGGGTTTCTTTCGCTTGGTAATATACATTGAAGTTTTGTTCATGTATTTTCATGGCTTGCTAGCCCATTTCTTTTTAGTGCTGAGTAATATTCCACTGTCTTGATGTACCAATTTATTTATACATCCACCTACTAAAGAACATCTTGGTTGCTTCTAAGATTTGACAATTATGGATAAAGCTGTTATAAACATCCATGTACAGATTTTTGTGTGAACATAAGTTTTCAACTCCTTTGTGTAAATACCAAGCAGTGAGGTTGCTGGATAGTTTAAGAGTATGTTTCGTTTTGTAAGATACCACCAAATTGTCTTCCAAAGCGGCTGCTACATTTTGCATCTCTACCATGAATGAATGAGAGTTCTTGTTACTACACCTCGCCAGCATTTTTTGTTCTCAGTGTTCCAAATTTAGGCCATTTTTATAGGTATACAGTAGCATCTTCTTACTGTTTTAATTTGTATTTTTTTAATATCATGATGTGGAGCATCTTTTCATATACTTATTTGCCATCTCAATATATTCTCCAGTGAGGTGAGAACCTCTGTTAATATTCTGGCATACGATTTTCAAGTATGTTTATACATATCCACTAAATAAGTTGATTTAGGTCATGATTACTTGACTTTCCTTTATTTATATATATTTTTGATTAACAATAATAATTAAATATGTTTACATATAAAAAATAAAATGATATATATCACTAACACAGGATAGGTAGGGATGGTAAGGTTAAAATATACTTGCCCTCCCTGTACAAACACCAAGTCTTCCTTTACTGCACATTCTTTTCCACTAAACTCAAAGGAGACCTCAGTATCTCTCTCAACACAGGTTCTGTGAAGACAGTACTATTCAGTTAGATGTGGTAAATAATAGACTATATTTTTCATCTCTAACCTTGAACCTGAGGTGACGGAATCAAATGGCTCCAACTATCAGAAGCAAATTAATAATGAAGATAAGTCATGATATATTATTACTACCAGGCATCTGACACCATAGAGCCTGACATAGGTATTTGTGGTATTCTTGTGCTGTACCATCAAGCAAAATATGATATATCACTAAAGCAGGGTTATACTTCCAGGCTAATGATCAGTTCACCTTGACTCAATGTGTGATGCCTGCTTGTAAATGAATAATCCCCTTGAGTCTAATTAGGTTGGGTCTAGTCCATATGCTTTCTGTTGAGATGGAACCCTCCAAATGTCAAGAACATTCCTATAAATTGGATGAGAAGCACGAAGAGCAATTATGAGGATGTTCACTGATCTCTCTCTCCCTCTCCTTTCTCCCTGTTCCCAGAATCAGATGTTGCTGACTTTGATGGCCGAAGCTCCCTTCTATATAGGTTCAATCAGAAGTTGATGAGCACTCTCAAAGATGTGATCTCTCTGAAGTTCAAGAGCATGCAAGGAGATGGGGTTCTTTTCCATGGAGAAGGTCAACGTGGAGACCATATCACCCTGGAGCTCCAGAAGGGGAGGCTTGCCTTGCATCTCAACTTGGGTAGGGTCAGGCTTTGTTGCTTTCCATGTTGAACTATCAGGAACTCTATTTTGTGGTGGGTTACAATTTCTTATTGCCCTTGTATGTTAGGTGGGAGTTGCTGAAATATAATCTAAGTGACATTTTATTGGAGAAGAAAAAATAAACATTTTGTGAAATAGTTAAGCCATGGATAGCATTCTTTGAAACAAGATAATATTGGTGTGTAGGAATCACTACAAGCTCATTGCTATATATATGTATTTATTTATCTACCTACATATTTATCTGTTTATCTTTTTAAATACAATTTAACTTGAGCAAGTTTAATACACATGCACACATATTTTAATGAAGCTTGCTCACATTCTATTCTGATTAGTATATTTATGAAAATTGAGTCCCCAGGGAAAAGTGGAGAAGACATATTTTAACTTATTTAGTTTATTATCATTATTATTTATATTTTGGTTAAGAAGAGAGAGGGTCATATGTATAGTGGGAAAGTCTATGTTTTTGCTCATTCCCATGTCTTGTTAAGGGAAACACTCTCTTTTACATCTCTTGTGCTAGGGTGAGCCCTAGACTTGCCAAATGCCAGTTAAGTTAGCAAAATGACCTGCCTCCTGTGTATTTAGGACTCCATCCTCCCCCTATGGGTTGGCACCCAGCATGACCTGCCTCACCACAGGTAGTCTATCATTATAATTTCATTGTAATCAGCTTCTTATTCCAGGGAAAAAGAAAGAAGGGCTCGGCCTCCTTTATATGCTCAAAGGTACTTTTGAAGGTAGAGTGAACCAAGTGCTGAGGGCAGGGGTGAAAATTCCCAAAGGTGCAAAGGCAAACCAAAAAGCTCTTCCATAGAAAAAGAAACAAACAAAATAGAGAGATCACCCAAGGTGAAGAAAAAGGAAGTGTCATTCTTTATGAGAATGATTCCCTGCCTCTCACTGATTTTGTTAGTATATTAGGGGGGAATATTATACTTGTGGAAGAGAATTGCCACTAACTATTTGGTATCAAAGTAAAGAAGGACAGTTATAGCAGAATTGAGTTTGTAACTTTAGGTTGTATGGAGAGCTGGGGAAAATATCAGATAAGTGTATTTTTATAATTAGAAGGAGAGACAGAAGAATGAAAGTTAGTGTTGACTCACCTCAAAAACCAAAACAAAGTCTTTATTTTGAGGCATTTCTGAGTACCTTTTAAGCCACCATGGTGAATATTGTCAGGGAGAACATATGGAATCCTTTAATTTATAAAATTGACATCTAATGCATTACATTAAATGTAAACCAAAGGCATCTTTAGAAGCAGAATTTTACCCAGAAGAGAGCAGTAAGGGGATTTACTAATACCATGATTAATTGCATTAACATACCTAAAGAAACAACTTATCAATGAGTTATCTGAAGGGTAAGCATACACATATTCAGTAAAAATGCGCCAGTTCATTACCTGACCTTCAGTTTTCAGAAAGGGGATATGGATGAATGGAGTGCAGTCCTGTAACAGCATATGGCTCAGAGAGCATTGTGCACTGAGAGTGAAGTTATGGTTACTTGTCAATGGCAGAGCAGGTGTCTTCTGCTAGTAACACTGAATCTTCCAGTTACTGTGATTTATATTCCTGATTAGATATGCCATTCCCCCTCCAAAGGTCTGCCCCAACATGCATCATCTTATGTTTTAAACTAGTTGCATTCACAGTATTGCATGATGGAAAGGAGGAGGTGTGGTCATGCAACACCTATTTTAATTGTAGACATGTGCTAACTATTTGTTATGGGGAAAGTTGCATAACTCAGAAGACTCCATTTACTTATGTATAATCTGGGGCTAAGGAATAACTATCTTGTGGAGCTTGGGCATGAAAACCAAAAATAATATAAATGAATATTCTCTATCAATAAGTAAACATAGTGAAGTATCAAAAAGAGAAGCTCTTAATATTCTTCATTTTTTAAAAAGAAATACAATATCTGAATGTCCTGTATTCTGTGCTATTTCAGTATTCCTGAAGGGAAATTGTATTTAAAATGAATAGGACCTGCTCCTTGCTGTGATATATGGAAAATAAGTCTTTTATTCCTTCCAGATTCCATATTCCGTGTATTTCTAATCATGTGGTGATAAAGTAAAACCTCATTTAGTGAATGATTCAGTAGTAAGAATTTGTTCTCTCACTATTATTCATAGTTTGAGAATTTCTTCATCTCTTTTATCTGTTTGGAAAGTGAAATGTTGTGAGTTTGAGTGTTCCCTGTACTTACCTGTTTGAAGCAGCCACCTAGGTTTCTTATAAATTCATATTAATCTTCTTCTCCAGAGAGACACTGGCATATATCAGTTCCTTAACCCTTCATACCTCAGAAAGAACCACCAGATCTCTGAAAGCACTAAGTTAAAGGGGAAAGGAAGATGATAATTGCTTTTTCTCATAATATAAAATCTGTAATGTAGGTTGCACAAAGACAAGGTTTGTTCACTGCTGTAGCTCCAGAAGTTAGGAAAGCACCTTCCTAATGTAGGTACTCAAGGTACAATTAGTACAATGGAAAAAGGGGGTTCCATCTCAAATACTAGGGCTTGACACAAGACACATTATTACTGCTGGGCATGCTCACCCCAAGATTGTGCTCCTGGTCTCCCCATGAGTCTTTCTCTCTATGATGTCGCCCTGATATTTACAGAATCCCCATGGTGTGTTAGTATCCTATCCAATCCTTAAAGCAGCTCAACTAGGTAAATGAATATTAGCCCCAAATTACCTATAAAGAATATTGGACTCAAAAAGGATAAATCATTTCTTCAAGTTACACAGCTAGTTATTAGGCATGACCACTATTAAAATGTAGTTATATATAATCATTTTTTACTATTTTCTTCAGATTATAAACTATATATCAGTTTTAGAAAACCTGAAGAATTAAACAAAAATAATTATATTTAAGGAAAACAAAATATGTCACCTGAAATCCTACAGTCATCTCTCCTATTGACATTTTGGTATATTTTTTAAATGTTTTTCTTAGTTATTTATATGAAATTTTATATATTATACAAAATTCATGTTCTTTCCATGTTGTCACGCAACTTCCAAGATGGAAAGATTTCATATTATTCATGATCATGATAATCTTTCTTAAAATTTTCTTTTAAAATCAATTAATTAACATATAGTGTATTATTAGTTTCAGAGGTAGAGTTTAGTGTTTCATCAGTTGTGTATAACACCCAGTGCTCATTACATCAAGTGCCCTCCTTAATGCCCATCACCCAGTTACCCCATCCCCCAGAAAGCCTCTGTTTGTTTCCTAGAGTTAAGAGTCTTGAGGTTTGTCTCCCTCTTTGATTTTGTCTTATTTATTTTTTTCCTCCCCTTCCCTATGTTTCACCTGTTTTGTTTCTTAAATTCCACATATGAGTGAAATCATATGGTAATTGTCTTTCTGTGATTAGCTTATGTTTATCTTTTAATATTTCATTTTTTAAAGAAATGAATGAATAATAGAAGGAAAGAAAGGATGTGAAAAGGAGGGTAGGGAGGGGAGAGAGAGAGGCAGAGAGGGAGGGAGGGAAGGAGGAGGGAAAGAGGGAGAGAGAGAGAGGCAGAGAGAGAAAAAGGGAGGGAGACAGAGAAAGAAGGAGGCAGGGAGGAAGAGAGGGAGGGAGGAAGGGGAGGAGGAGGGAAAGAGAAAGAAGGAAGGAGGAAGAATCCGAAAATCCAAATTAGTGGTCTAAAGGATGGCCCTAGGCCAATGAAGAGGTAGTTTTCCTTCCCAGATTCCATGGAGGCTCCAGTGGTACAACTTTTAGTGATGATTCTCCAATGTGTGTCCCTTATGTAATCGGACTTTACAGTTCAACAATTCAAGATAGGAATAGAGGGGTTCAGCACCATGGCCAGTTGTTGAGGCTGGCCTTTGGATCCCCATTGGTTGTGTTTCTTTTTAAGTGATGCTCTTTGGTGACTGATTCATTGCCAATTATCCCTACCGGGGCTTACTTGGGCAGGTCAGTACTATGGTAAAATTGACCTAGGTCATTCCCATTGACTTAATTTCTTAGGGAAGAGCAATGATTCTTTTTTTTTTTTTTTCTTTCCTAGAAGTACTAATGGGAAAGAGATTTCTTCTTTCAGTCAGTTCCTCTTCTCACATTGAACATATCTCATTCACACCACCTGTGGCAGTCTGCCCTCTGCAGAATTCTAGTGGCACTAACCCATACATGCCGGTGGGAGAATCAAAGAGCAGGTATTAATGACTGGGAAACTGTTGTAAGAACTAAGCAAGACATCAATAGTACATGTAGGTCATTCATCCTTACAAGAGTTCAGTGCCTTTGAACTAAGGCAGAATGTGCAGTTGCAATGAGTGCAGCTGTAGTAAAGTGAGAATCCAAGAATAGCATATAAATGCATACACAGCAATGCCCTTGAGGAGGCAAGCGTAGGGTGCAGAGACCAAAGCAGTTGAATGAATAATCAACTCGTGGTGATATCTTGAGATATTGGTGAAAGATCTGCACATTCTCCATAAAGTAAAATGGACATTTGTATTAGCTCTTTTAAATCTACGCAATTGAATAAGTCAACCCACACATATTTGTAAAATGTTCAACATGTTTCTGAATTTATACTGAATACTATGGAAGATATTTTAAGTGTTGCTGTTTTTGAGAGCCTGCACTTGAGCATTATACTAGATAAGTTAAATATGTATTCTATTCAAAATAACATGACAGACCTAGAAACTGTATCCAAACCCATTTTACAGATGAAAGAACTGATGGTCTGTGATGTGCGGTCTGTTGCCCAAGATCACATAGTCCCATTATTGTAGACTTGGGGTTGGAACCCCCTCCAGTTCTACCCTAATATCCTGACATTAATAATTAAAATGTTCTAAACCTTTATAAAAGTATCATGAAGTCCATGTTCTTGGTTAAACTGTAACAATGGAGTGATCAGGGTAGGGGAGAGGAGCCCAGAAAGGCTTTATGGATAGCTCTGACTAATCTGGACATTTTATCATAAAAAATAAAGGAATACAGGAATTTCAAAGTGTCAGGGGGTCAAAGTGCACCCCATTTTTCATAAAATTTTCATTAATGTAATAGCAATTTGTTGAACTAATACATTAAATTAGGAGCTGAGCTAGCCATGGGGGATTGAAAGTTGTACTTAGCAGTCCCTAATTTCAGGGAGTTCTCAACCTGGTAAAATAATTATTTCATTCTCTTTTTTTAATGTAAAATCGATTTTATTTTATTATTTTATTTATTATGTTAGTCACCAAATAGTACATCATTAGTTTTTGATGTAATGTTCCATGATTCATTGTTTGTGTATATCACCCAGTGCTCCATGAAATACATGTCCTCCTTAATACCCATCATCGGGCTAACCCATGTCCTCCCCGCCCCCCCCAACCCTCTGAAACCCTCAGAGCCCTGTTTTCTGGAGTCCTTAGTCTCTCATGGTTCATCTCCCTCTCTGATTTCCTCCCTTCATCTTTCCCTTCCTTCTCCTAATGTCCTCCATGCTATTCCTTATGTTCCATGTACATATAAAACCATATGATAATTGTCTTTCTCTGCTTGACTTTTTTCACTCAGCATAATCCCCTCCAGTTCCAACCATGGTGTTGCAAAAGTTGGGTATTCATCCTTTCCAGTGGCTGAGTAATATTCCACTGTATACATTGACCACTTCTTTATTTATTTACATTTTAACTTTTTAATATTAATTTAAAGTATATGATTATATATTATCAAAACCATATGCCATAACTGTATTGAGAAACCATTTTCTTAAGGTAGTGAAGTCATGGATGATGGATAAAAATTAGAGGCTGGACTTGAGCAAACACCCCTAAACCTGGAGAGTATTTTATTGAATGATATTTAGAAATATTTAGTTTCTAAATATCTATATCTATACCTCTAAATAAATATAATGATAGTTAGAAACATTCTAAATAAAGACCTATGTTTCTTTGCTTTAGTGTTAAAGATTTACGCCAGTTTTTTTTTTAAAGATTTTATTTATTTATTTGACAAAGAGAAATCACAAGTAGGCAGAGAGGCAGGCAGAGAAACAGGCAGAGAAAGAGGGAAAAGCAGGCTTGCTGCTGAGCAGAGAGCCCGATGTGGGGCTTGATCCCAGGACCCTGGGCCAAAGGCAGAGGCTTTAACCCACTGAGCCACCCAGGCGCCCCAAGATTTACTCCAGTTTGAGTGTCAAGCCCACTGGAATCGTGTTGCTTACAATTAGTTTCTTCTTCTTTTCCTCCTTCTCCTCCTTCTTCTTCTTCTTCTTCTTCTTCTTCTTCTTCTTCTTCTTCTTCTTCTTCT
>NC_081559.1:107068994-107073080 GCF_022355385.1 Mustela nigripes
TTCTTCTTCTTCTTCTTCTTCTTCTTCTTCTTCCTCTTCTTCTTCTTTTTCCAGGAAGTCTCACTTGGGCACACAGGAGAATATTTATTAGCCCTGCATCTTTCCAAGCAAGTGTCTTTACAATACTGGATAACCTATGGCATTGAAATTTGCCTTCTCATTCTAAAGTCTATGCTTCCCCCTTAGCATTGCCCCATTTTTCTTTTGCACAACTTGTTGGTTTTCATCCAACAAATTCATTTCTGAGACTCTTCATTCCTGCTAAGCTAAGCAACATAGCTTACGTGTGTATGATGGGATGCAGATGTGCAGAGGATGAATCAGGAATATCATTTTTTCTCAATAAGATTGTGTTGGTAATATTAGTGTTAGAGTCAGACAGAGCTTGGTTGCCATCCTAATTCTTTGTGTTCTAGAGTAAGTCACTTGGCTTCTTTGACACAGCAATTTTTTTCAGGGTTTTGTTCAGGAAGAATTGAAACAACATATATTAAGGTCTCATATGTGAAAAAGCTTAATAATATAAGTGAATACCAATATTGATAATCTCAATTAGAGTGGAAAGGTCAGTTCTGAAGGTCAGGTGAAGGCAGGCACTAGGGACTTCCATATGAGTGCTCACCTATTTCATTAACAGAAAATGAAGCCCTTTCCACAAGTGACTTTTTGCTGAAATACAATGTTAAACAAGAGTCCCCATTCCCCTGAAGAGTTCCCCATTCAGGCTATCTAAAGTTCAAAGATTGTGAAAGTTAAGGTGACATCCATGTTTGAACTGTTAAGATAAGACCAAACAAGAAAATCTAATCAAAGAAGAGTTTTCAGTGAAAACACTGTCATATGTATGCC
Organism: Mustela nigripes; assembly: GCF_022355385.1. NCBI lineage: Eukaryota > Metazoa > Chordata > Mammalia > Carnivora > Mustelidae > Mustela > Mustela nigripes. The sequence continues at coordinate 107,069,844 of NC_081559.1, forward strand.
CTTGGACATGAAGATGTTAGTTCAGCATATTTCAGTTTGTTTTCTTAGAAGAGACATCCAGAATGTTGGTTACTAGATAAAAAGTTATGAACATTTTTTAGTCCCTCAATATTTACTGATTTATGTTTTATTAAAAAAAAAGATGGGGTTTTATTTTGCATTATTTTGGGGCAATAAAAAAGATTTGGCTAACTAAGTTAACAATGTAAAGAAGGAATGATATTAATTTGCTTTTGAGGGAAGGTCAACAAATTGTTATAAATATTCATGAAAACTTCATAACCTGTTTTGCATGAGAAGATAAGTGTGTTAATTAAGGCTCATGTTTTCATTTGATGCAGTAAGGGGGAAGTAGCTCCATTTTATTTAAGAAGATATGTCCTGTTATTCCTCGAGTCTTAGAATTATGAGTGGGATTATTGGATGAAATAGCAAACTTGCTGAGGCAAAGTTAGGGTAGGGGAGAGGAAGGCCAATTCTAACCTTGGTGAGGATGTGTATGGGGCTATGAATGCTGATTCTGCTTCCTCTTGCCCAGATGTCCTGAAGCATGAAGAGTGTGGTAATGATGGTGGCAGTGGATGCATGTAGAATATGAGGGTGGGGGTGTGAGTCAAGATGGCAGAGAAGTAGCAGGCTGAGATGACATCAGGTAGCAGGGGATCAGCTAGATAGCTTATGTAACCATTGCGAACACCTACAAATCCAATGGGAAATTGAAGAGAAGAAGAGCAACAATTCTAGAAACAGAAAATTGATCCCTTTCTGAAAGGTAGGACCTGCGAAGAAGTGAATCCAAAGCGATGGGAAGATAGACTGCGTGGGGGAGGGGCCAGCTCCCGGCAAGCAGTGGAGCATCAGAGCACAAAATCAGGACTTTTTTAAAAGTCTGCTCTACAGAGGTACATTGCTCCACAGGTTAAACTGGGGGGAAGCCCATGCAGGGGCAGCATAACCCCAGGTCCCACAGGGTCACAGAAGGTCCGAGGGTATCTGAGTGTTGCAGAGCTCACAGGTATTAGAGTGGGGAAGCCGACAAAGCCGAGGAGTGAGCTCTCAAATGAAGCTTACCTTGAACTGGTCACAGGCTGGGTGAGCTCGGAGTGCAGCTGGAGGCCATGGAGACAGAAGCGACCAGGTGCTTTTCTCCAAGCGCAGCCAGAGGCCAGGGAGACGGGATGGTTGGCGCTTTTCTCTGAGGGTGCACTGAAGAGTGGGACCCCGAGCTCTTGGCTCCTCTGGGCCGGAGACTGGGAGGCTGCCATCTTCATTCCCATCCTCAGGAGCTCTATGGAAAGCGCTCAGTGAAAAGTTCCTGAAAGCAAACCTGAGCGGATTACTTAGTGCAGCCCCTGGTAAGGGCGGTGCAATTCTGCCTGGGGCAAAGACACTTGAGAATCATTACAAAAGGCCCCTCCCCAAGAAGATCAACAAGAAACCCAGCCAACTTCACTCACCAAGGAAACCAGCGGAATTCCAGGAATTCCAGAGGAATGAAAGGCAAACCTTATCTGAACAAAATGACAAGGCAGAAAAACTCACCACACACACAAAAAAGCAAGAGGCAGTACCGAAGACTGGGGACCTAATCAATACAGACACTGGTAATATGACAGATCTAGAGTTCAGATTGACGATTTTCAAGTTTCTAGCCGGGCTCGAAAAAGGCATAGAAGATATTAGAGAAAGGCTCTCTGGAGACCTAAAAGCCCTTTCTGGAGAAATAAAAGAACTAAAATCTAACCAAGTTGAAATCAAAAAAGCTGTTAATGAGGTGCAGTAAAAAATGGAAGCTCTTACTGCAAGGATAAATGAGGCAGAAGAAAGAATTAGTGACATTGAAAACCAAATGACAGAGAATAAAGAAGCTGAGCAAAAGAGAGACAAACAAATACTGGACCACGAGAAGAGAATTTGAGAGATAAGTGACACCATAAGACAACACAACATTAGAATAATTGGGATTCCAGAAGAAGAAGAGAGAGGGGAGCAGAAGGTATATTGGAGAGTATTATTGTAGGGAATTTCCCTAATATGGCAAAGGGAACAAACATCAAAATCCAGGAGATGCTAAGAACGCCCCTCAAAATCAATAAAAATAGGTCCACACCTCATCACCTGATAGTAAAATTTACATGTCTTAGCGACAAAGAGAAAATCCTGAAAGCAGCCCAGGAAAAGAAGTCTGTAACATACAAGGGTAAAATCATTAGCTTGGCAGTGGACCTATCCACAGAGACCTGGCAGGCCAGAAAGAACTGGCATGATATATTCAGAGCACTAAACGAGAAAAACATGCAGCAAGAATACTATATCCAGCTAAGCTATCATTGAAAATAGAGGGAGAGATAAAAAGCTTCCAGGACAAACAAAAACTGAAAGAATTTGCAAACACCAAACCAGCTCTACAGGAAATATTGAAAGGGGTCCTCTAAGCAAAGAGAGACCCTAAAAGTAGTAGATCAGAAACAAACAGAGACAATATACAGTAACAGTCACCTTACAAGCAATATAATGGCATTGAATTCATATCTCTCAATAGTTACCCTGAATGTTAATGGGCTAAATGCTCCAATCAAAAGACACAGGGTATCAGAATGGATAAAAAAACAAAACCCATCTATATGTTGCCTCCAAGAAACTCATTTTAAGCCCGAAGACACCTCCAGATTTAAAGTGAGGTTGTGGAAAACAATTTACCATGCTAATGGACATCAAAAGAAAGCTGAGGTGGCAATCCATATATCAGATCAATTAGATTTTAAGCCAAAGACTATAATAAGAGATGAGGAAGGACACTATATCATATTCAAAGGGTCTGTCCAACAAGAAGACCTAACAATTTTAAATATCTATTCCCCTAACATGGGAGCAGCCGACTATATAAACCAATTAATAACAAAATCAAAGAAATACATCAACAATAATACAATAATAGTAGGGGATTTTAACACTCCCCTCACTGAAATGGACAGATCATCTAAGCAAAAGATCAACAAGGAAATAAAGGCCTTAAATGACACACTGGACCAGATGGACATCACAGATATATTAAGAACATTCCATCCCTAAACAACAGAATATGCATTCTTCTCTAGTGCACATGGAACATTCTCCAGAATAGACCACATCCTGGGTCATAAATCAGGTCTCAACCAGTATCAAAAGATTGGGATCATTCCCTGCATATTTTCAGAGCATTGTGGTCTGAAAATATGCAGGGAATGATCCCAATCT
>NC_081559.1:107073180-107137873 GCF_022355385.1 Mustela nigripes
GGACAGATCATCTAAGCAAAAGATCAACAAGGAAATAAAGGTCTTAAATGACACACTGGACCAGATGGACATCACAGATATATTAAGAACATTCCATCCCTAAACAACAGAATATGCATTCTTCTCTAGTGCACATGGAACATTCTCCAGAATAGACCACATCCTGGGTCATAAATCAGGTCTCAACCAGTATCAAAAGATTGGGATCATTCCCTGCATATTTTCAGACCACAATGCTCTGAAGCTAGAACTCAAACACAAGAGGAAATTTGGAAAGAACCCAAATACATGGAGGCTAAACAGCATTCTTCTGAAAAATGAATGGGTCAACCAGGAAATTAAAGAAGAATTTAAAAGATTCATGGAAACAAATGATAATGAAAACACAATGGTTCAAAATCTGTGGGAAACAACAAAGGCAGTCCTGAGAGGAAAATATATAGCAGTACAAGCCTTTCTCAAGAAACAAGAAAGGTCTCAAATATACAACCTAACCCTACACCTAAAGGAGCTGGAGAAAGAACAACAAAGAAAGCCTAAACCCAGCAGGAGAAGAGAAATCATAAAGATCAGAGCAGAAGACAATGAAATAGAAACTAAAAAAACAATAGAACAAATCAATGAAACTAGGAGCTGGTTCTTTGAAAGAATTAATAAGATTGACAAACCCCTGGACAGACTTATCAAAAAGAAAAGAGACAGGACCCAAATAAAGAAAATCATGAATGAAGGGGAGAGATCACAACCAACACCAAAGAAATACAAACAATTATAAGAACATACTATGAGCAACTCAATGCCAACAAATTCAACAATCTGAAAGAAATGGATACATTTCTAGAGACATATAAACTACCACAACTGAAGCAGGAAGAAATAGAAAACCTGAACAGACCCATAACCAGTAAGGAGATTGAAACAGTCATCAAAAATCTCCAAACAAACAAAAGTCCAGGGCCAGATGGCTTCCAGGGGAATTCTACCAAACATTTAACGAAGAACTAATTCCTATTCTCCTGAAACTGTTCCAAAAAATAGAAATGGAAGGAAACATCCAAACTCATTTTATGAGGCCAGCATCACCTTGATCCCAAAACCAGACAAAGATCCCATCAAAAAAGAGAATTACAGACCAATATCTTTGATGAACACAGATGTGAAAATTAGCACCAAAATACTGGCCAATTGGATCCAACAGTACATTAAAAGGATTATTCACCACGACCAAGTGGGATTGATTCCAGGGCTGCAAGTTTGGTTCAACATCTGCAAATCAATCAATATTATACAATACATTAATAAGAGAAAGAATAAGAACCATATGATACTCTCGATAGGTGCTGAAAAAGCATTTGACAAAGTACAGCATCCCTTCCTGATCAAAACTCTTCAAAGTGTAGGGATAGAGGGCATATACTTCAATATTATCAAAGCCATCTATGAAAAACCCACTGCAAATATCATTCTCAATGGAGAAAAACTGAAATCTTTTCTGCTAAGGTCAGGAACATGGCAAGGATGTCCGTTATGACCACTGCTGTTCAACATAGTACTGAAAGTCCTAGCCTCAGCAATCAGACAACAAAAAGAAATTAGAGGCATCCAAATTGGCAAAGAAGAAGTCAAACTATCACTCTTTACAGATGATATGATAGTATATTTGGAAAATTCAAAAGGCTCCACTCCAAAACTGCTAGAACTTGTACAGGAATTCAGTAAAGTGTCAGGATATAGTCAATGCACAGAAATCAGTTGCATTTCTTTACACTAACAACAAGAAAGAAGAAAGTGAAATTAAGGAGTCAGTCCAATTTACAATTGCACACAAAACCATAAGATACCTAGGAATAAACCTAACCAAGGAGGCGAAGAATCTATACTCAGAAAACTATAAAGTACTCATGAAAAGAAATTGAGGAAGACATGAAGAAATGGAAAAATGTTCCATGCTCCTGGATTGGAAGAACAAATATTGTGAAAATGTCTATTCTACCTAAAGCAATCTACACATTTAATGTAATCCCTATCAAAATCCCATCCATTTTTTCAAAGAAATAGAACAAACAATCCTAAAATTTATATGGAAGCAGAAGAGACCTCGAATAGCCAAAGAAGTATTGAAAAAGAAAGCCAAAGTTGGCAGCATCACAATTCCAGACTTCAAGCTCTATTACAAAGCTGTCATCATCAAGACAGTATGGTACTGGCACAAAAACAGGCACATAGATCAATGGAACAGAATAGAGAACCCAGAAATAGACCCTCAACTCTATGGTCAACTAATCTTCGACAAAGCAGGAAGGAATGTCCAGTGGAAAAAAGACAGTCTCCAACAAATGGTGCTGGCAAAATTGGAAAGTCACATGCAGAAAAGTGAAATTGGATTATTTCCTTACACCACACACAAAAATAGACTCAAAATGGATGAAGGATCTCAATGTGAGAAAGGAATCCATCAAAATCTTTGAGGAGAACCAAGGCAGCAACCTCTTTGACCTCAACTGCAGCAACTTCTTCCAAGGAACATCGCCAAAGACAACAGAAGCAAGGGCAAAAGTGAACTGTTGGGATTTCATAAAGATCAAAAGCTTTTGAACAGCAAAGGAAACAGTGAACAAAACTAAAAGACAACTGACAGAATGGGAGAAGATATTTGCAAATGACATATCAGATAAAGGGCTAGTATCCAAAATCTATAAAGAGCTTAGCAAACTCAACACCCAAAGAACAAATAATCCCATCAAGATGTGAGCAGAGGACATGAACAGACATTTCTGCAAAGAAGACATCCAGATGGCCAACAGACACATGAAAAAATGCTCCACATTACTCGGCATCAGGGAAATACAAATCAAAACCACAATGAGATACCACCTCACACCAGTCAGAATGGCTAAAATTAACAAGTCAAGAAATGACAGATGCTGGCGAGCATGCGGAGAGAGGAGAACCCTCCTACACTGTTGGAGGGAATGCAAGCTTGTGCCACCACTCTGGAAAACAGTGTGGAGGTTCCTCAAGAAACTGAGAATAGAGCTACCCTATGACCCAGCAGTTGTACTACTGGGTATATATCCTAAAGATACAAACGTGGTGTTCCAAAGGGGCACGTGCACCCAAATGTTTATAGCAGCAATGTCCACAATAGCCAAACTATGGAAAGAACCTAGATGTCCATCAACAGATGAATGGATCAAGAAGATGTGGTATATATACACAATGGAATACTATGCAGCCATCAAAAGAAATGAAATCTTGCCATTTGCAACAATGTGGATGGAACTAGAGCATATCATGCTTAGCGAAATAAGTCAAGCGGAGAAAGACAACTATCATATGATCTCCGTGATATGAGGAAGTGGTGATGCAACATGGGGGCTTAAGTGGGTAGGAGAAGAATAAATGAAACAAGATGGGATTGGGAGGAAGACAAACCATAAGTGACTCTTAATCTCACAAAACAAACTGAGGATTGCTGGGGGGAGGGGGGTTGGGAGAAGGGCGGTGGGGTTATGGACATTGGGGAGGGTATGTGCTTTGGTGAGTGCTGTGAAGTGTGTAAACCAGGCGATTCACAGGCCTGTACCCCTAGGGATAAAAATATATTATATGTTTATAAAAAATTAAAAATGAAAAAAAATGAAAATATTTCCAAACTCATTCAAAATGTATATTAAAACTGCTAAGAAATATACTGTTTTTGTCTATTGAATAGGCAGAATTCCAAAAACTTCAACATATTTTCTTGACAAGCCTGTGGAGAAAAGTCAGTTTCATAAATTGCTGGTAGGAGTTTGGGCAGGCACAACTTTTGTAGAGGACAATTGGCCAGCGCCAGTCAAAATTGCAAATGTGAAAATTTTTGACCATTCACTCTTTACCTAAGAATGCATGGGACAGAAAGACTGCACACATCTAAAATGATGGCTACATATAAGGTATTTCAGCAGTATTAGTTATCAACAATAGATAGAATACCTAAATATGTATCAATAGGAAACTGGCATATATATATATATATATATATATATATATAAATTATACATATATACACACACATATATATCATATATATCAGATATATATGTATGTGTATATACATATACATATATATCATATGTATGATTCAATAAATACTATGCAGCTTCAAAAAAGACTGAGACAACTTTTATATACTGATGTAAGAAAATTCCTAGGATAGATTAAGTAAAAATGAAAAGGTCCAAAAAAATGTGCAGTGTATTTCACCATTAGGGTAAAAAATTAAATGAGGAGAAATAAAGAATACATGTATTTGCTTATATGTTGTCTTGCATATATTGCTATCTATATGCATATATACAATGCTTATATATTGCATTTATAAATTACATATATAAAGTATATATGAACATATAAAGTATATATATACATCTAAAGTATATATATACAAATATACATACACACACATATATATAAAAGAATACAAGTAGCTAATCGAAACATGAAAAAATGTTCACCATCATTAGCCATCAGGGAGATTCAAATAAAATCCACATTGAGAGGGCGCGTGGGTGGTTCATTGGGATAAAGCCTGTGCCTTCAGCTCAGGTCATTATCCCCTGGTCTTGGGATGGAGCCTCACATTGGGCTCTCTGCTCAGCAGGAAACCTGCTTCTTCCTCTCTCTCTGCCTCTCTGCCTACCTGTGATCTCTTTCTGTCAAATAAATAAATAAATAAAATCTTAAAACACACACACACACACACACACACACACATTGAGATACCACCTTACACCAGATAGAATGGCCAAAATTAATAAGACAGCAAACAACAAGTGCTGAAGAGGATGTGGAGAAAGGGGAACCCTCTTAAACTATTGGTGGGAATGCAAGTTGGTGCAGCCACTTTGGAAAACAGTGTGGAGATTCCTTAAGAAATTAAAAATAGAGCTTCCCTATGACCCTGCAATTGCACTAGTGGGTATTTACCCCAAAGATACAGATGTTGTGAAAAGAAGGGCCATCTGTACCCCAGTGTTTATAGCAACAATGGCCACGGTCACCAAACTGTGGAAAGAGCCAAGAGGCCCTTCAGCAGATGAATGGATAAAGAAGATGTGATCCATTTATACGATGGAGGATTATGACTCCATGCCTTTTTTTTTTTTCCAGCTTCCACAAAAAGGCTTTCTTTAATCTGATGTTGCTGGAAGCCCAGGAGTGGTTGGGGGCCAGGCACAGAGTAGTCAGAAGTTCAAGGACATCAACAGGATAAAGACTCTTCCCAAAGCTGACACTCCTGACAGCCAGACCAGAAAGGGGGAAGGCAAGAAAGAAGGAAACTCCCCCAAAGCCTGCAGCAGACTTTCTCTCCCTTATCATTAACTGGGATTGAGGTCCAGTTGGCCTCAGCTATTGCTCAAAGAAAGGGATCCCACATCTGCCTGGTTACTGGAAGCTATGTGGGGTTGCCCGAAATGTGTAGCAAAATGGGGTCACTGGTGGGGAGGGCAGGGGGACGATGTCATGTGCGTAGCCTGCAGGGTCCTGCAAGGGTCACAAAGCTCCATGAGGCAGCCAGAGAAAGCTCACCCGAGGATGGAAGTTCCCTTTTGGTCCCTTCACAGGCCAACGAGCCCCCACACTGGTTCTTACTCATTAGAAAAGATGAATACCGAACTTTTGTATCAGCGTGGATGGGACTGGAAGAGATTATGCTGAGTGAAGTCAAGCAGAGAAAGTCAATTATCATATGGTTTCACTTACTTGTGGAGTATAACTAATAACATGGAGGACACTGGGAGAAGGAGAGAAGTGAGTTGGGGGAAATCAGAGGGAGAGACAAACCATGAGAGACTGTGGACTCCGAGAAACAAACTGAGGGTTTTGGAGGTTGTGGGGGGAGGTTGAGTGAGCCTGGTGATGGGTATTAAGGAGGGCACATATTGCATAGAGCACTGGGTGTGGTGCATAAACAATGAATATTGGAACATTGAAAAAATAAAATAAAATTTAAAAAAAATAAAAAATAAAGTATATATGACTTGCATAAGCCTTTTTTTTTTTTTTTAATGGAAGGAGAAACAGGCGATTAATAACCATGATTACCTGTGGTGGTTATATGGAAGATTAGCATATGGAAGATTAGCATATGAATATTATAATATAGTCAGGGCGCCTTGGTGGCTCAGTGGGTTAAGCCACTGCCTTCGGCTCAGGTCATGATCTCAGGGTCCTGGGATCGAGTCCCGCATCGGGCTCTCTGCTCAGCAGGGAGCCTGCTTCCTCCTCTCTCTCTCTGCCTGCCTCTCTGCCTACTGGTGATCTCTGTCTGTCAAATAAATAAATAAAATCTTAAAAAAAAATATATAGTCATTTTGACACATTTATAATTAAATTCATCATTTGAAGCTGGAATAATAGTATAGAAAAAATATTTAGATATGTGGTTTTAATCATTATCATTGGCTCTCTGAAAGTACTCAGTATATCCACTAAAATCCACCAAAAGCAACACATAGAATAAATGAGTAGAGAGAAAGGATGTGATTCCTTTTCCTTTTTTCCTTCATTCTGTGACTTACAGTGGAGTTACATTTTCAAATGTTTAATGTTTCTGACTTATTGTTAAGAAATAATTATTAAATATCTTTTTCCTTTTAAGATGAAAATTGAGGCACACATCAAAGTGAAACCTCTAATATTAATTTCACTTGGCTTATTACCTGAACTGACTGTTTTTTGTTTTTTGGTTTTTTTCTCCTTTGCAAAGAATTGTGATTTGATTCTTTTTCATTGTCTCCTGAGCAACTACTCTGCCAAACTTGGTTCAGTAACATCAAGTACCACTATTATTAAAAATATTAACATTATCACGTTTTTGAAGTGCCTCCCCTACCCTGAGTTCTTTTTTTTTTTTAATTAACATATAATGTATTATTGGTTCAGGGGTACAGGTCTGTGAATCATTAGTCTTACACAGTTCATAGCATTCCCCATAGCACATACCCTCCCCAATGTCCATCACCCAGCCACCCACTCCCCTCCAGCAACCCTCAGTTTGTTTCCTGAGATTCAGAGTCTCTTATGGTTTGTGTCCTTCTCTGGTTTTTTCTTTCATTTTTCCCTCCCTTCCCCTATGATCCTCTCTCTGTCTTGTTTCTCAAATTCAACATATAAGGGGGATCATATGATAATTGTCTTTATCTGACTGACTTATTTGGCTTAGGATAATACCATCTAGTTCCATCCACATAGTTGCAAATAGCAAGATTTCATGTTTTGATGGCTACATAGTATTCCATTGTGTGTGTGTTATCTATATCTATATCTATACCTATATCTATATCTATATATATAACATCTTCTTTAGCCATTCATCTGTTGATGGATGGATATCTAAGCTCTTTACATAGTTTGGCTATTGTGGATATTGCTGCTTTAAACATCGAAACCTACTGTTTATAAGGCACACTAAGTTTCCTTCAATAGTTCATTAACCCCTGGACAAATTTTATTTTATAAATAAAGGGTGGGGTGTGTGTGTGTGTGTGTGTGTGTACATTGTGTGAAGAAAAAGAGAGGGTGTTCTTTCTTTCTGTCTTGTACGTGTCTCATGACTGATACCACTTTCCACCCATCTGCTCAAGGGGGTAAAAAAAACAAAAAACAAAAAAACCCTAGAGGTTACCTTTAGGGGAGTCTCCCTTTATCACCTCCCTTTCAATATCCAAGTGACAATATCCAAAAGAGGCCACCACCTTATTATCCATCCTTCCTGCCCTCTCTTTGGTCTCCCATCTAGATTACTGTCAGTCTTACTTGCCTTCTAATCAAATTCTCGTGCAGTTGCCATAATGATCTTTTTTTATATAAGAGGAAGGAAACAACAGAAAAAATTAAAGACTCTCTCTTCTCATCCTCACTGATTTGAGTTAGTGACTTCTGATTTACTAATTCATCAGATGTCCTTTCCTTAAAGGTAAATAAAATATGCAGTTACCTCACACATACTAGTGCCCTAGTCCTGGATGATACCAGCCAGGCTGGCATGGTCACAGAACCACTACATGGACTCCCCCACCATGATTCTTTGCACCTCTGAGTCTTGGCACAGGCTTCTCCTGGCTGTGTGCTATTGCTCCTTCTTCCTGCCAAATCTCAGACCTGTCACTGCTCTATGGGAGCTTCACAACTCCCTACCCTGCATTTGTTTAGCTCCTAACAGTAAACACTATATGCCACCAGCACACTTTATCAATTTACTTATTGAGAGACTGCATTAAGACTTTTGGGGTGGGGGGGCGCCTGGGTGGCTCAGTGGGTTAAAGCCTCTGCTTTTGGCTCAGGTCATGATCTCAGGGTCCTGGGATTGAGCCCCGCATCGGGCTCTCTGCTCAGCAGGGAGCCTGCTTCTCCCTCTGCCTGCCTCTCTGCCTACTCGTGATCTTTGTCTGTCGAATAAAGAAATAAAATCTTAAAAAAAAAAAAAAGACTTTGGGGGAGGGGAATGTACCTTTGAACTCCTTTATCCCCTTTATATATCACAGTACCCGTTTTATGCAAGGAAAGAAGGAAGAAAGAAGGAAGCAGGGAGAGAAAAAAGGAAGGGGAGAGAGGGAAGGGAGGAAGGAGAAAGAAAAAGAAGAAATAACTTTTAATCATTAGCATAATTTGACTAATTGCAAGAACTTAAAAGTTTTTCAATAAATAACGAAAAAAGTCAGCAATGAATGCACCATCTATCATTTTTCATCTACAATAAGTTTGATGCCCTCCACCACCCCCGTCGGAATCAACCAAGTGCTGTTCAGTGCAGGAAGCAGTGCCATCGGGCCATAATGGAGGTGGGAGTGAGCAGCCTACAGGGAAAATGGCAGCTCCTGCCTCCTTAATGCCACACTGTTGAGCAGACTGTTGGAGCTGTTCTGGTAAAACGCATCTTAGGAAAGAAGTGGGAGACATTTAGCTTTCAGTTTCTAAGGGGACCAAACAATAAAACATTCACAAACTTGAAAGTTTACACGTAAGTCTTAATTAATTGCATTTAACTTTTCATTTGGCTAAATCTGAGCTATTCTGAAGGGGGGAAAATGCTGTAATCTTTTTGACAAAATGGTACTGGCAGGAACTTCCATAAAATTGGAGGAGGGGCTGAGGGGAGGGAGAACTAGCCTGGCCTGATAGAAAAATGTGCCTCTCCACCTGAATCTCTCACAGCCTAAGTTTAGGGTTAATCTCTCACGCCAAGTTTAGGGCATCTTCAGTCTAGACAGAATCTATGCATATGGCCCATGCCACAGGCAGAGTGACAAGGCTGGTCAGAGGACCTGGATTTGAATGCTTGCTGCACCCCTGGGCCATGGGCGCTTAACCTCACTGATCTGGACGTTCTTTATTCACGAAGTTCAGATAATAATTTTCCCCTGGGGGATTAAAGATGGTGGGTATAAGCTTCTAACTTAAGTGCTGTTCATATAGTAGGCACTTGAAAATTGCAGCTAAAATGATTCTTTCCTCACCTTTGCCTTTGCCTTCAGACTTGCCTAACTCGGTGCCCACTGCCTTCCCTTTACTTACCCAGAATTTACTTTTCCTCCAAAGCATAAGTCAAGATTCATTTTCTCCATTCAAGAACCATTCAAACACCAAGAATATGTATTATTTCTAAGTGTGATATTCTCTGTTTTCAATATTACTGATGGACATTAGGATATGGTGCATTTTATTACTTAACTGTTCATGCTCTGAAAGCATATCCTTTCATATCCAGAAGGGGATGTATATATCAGCTGACCTAGAATTTGTTTCTTAAATCTGTGGACAGAATATGTTATTCCTTTACAAACCCAATAGGGTTCTGGCTCTGGAGAGAGAGAGAGTCATTCTCTACCTTTAGGATAAAGAGAGTTGGCGTTGCTTGCGGAATATTCTAGCATGCACGTGCCCTTGGGCACGAATGCCATCCAGTCTTCCTTTCCCCTTCACAGATGACAGCAAACCTCGGCTCAGCAGCAGCCCACCTTCAGCCACCCTGGGAAGTCTGCTGGATGATCAGCACTGGCACTCCGTCCTCATTGAGCGGGTTGGCAAGCAGGTGAACTTCTCTGTGGACAGACACACACAGCACTTCCGCACCAAGGGCGAGGCAGATGCCTTAGACATCGACTATGAGGTGAGTAGACTCTCCCTGCAGGTCCCCAGGTGCCTTACTCAGCATCAGTCAAAAAAAGAAAAAAAAAAAAATCAGCAAACAAATGACCAATTGAGAGAAGATGGGGGGCCATGGCAAGTCTTACCCTGGGCTCAACTTCTCTGTCTAAGCCCAGACAGCCTTCAGTGGAAGAGTCCAAGAAGGCAATCTGAGCAATGTTTGTGGGGGAAAAGTGTCTTGGCAACAAGGGGACCTCAGCAAATTGTGTATATTTTAAAATCAGGAAATCTCTTTTTCACTTAATTTTTTTTTTTTCCTGCTTGTAGCCTTCCTGTATCACCTTCCTGTATCACTGCATAATCTTATCATTATATTCAGTTGTTCTTTTTTTTTTTTTCAAAAATCAATTTCAATTAGCTGGAAAAATACAGCAATTAGACTAATATAATATTATATGTCACATATTCCTGAAGAAAAAGGGGAGATAAATAAAACTCAAAGGAATCTAAAACGCACACTATAGCACTTGTAGTTAACCTTCATTTCTATGCAGACTTTTGATAGCATACACGAAGAGTCATTTCTTTCTTGCTTTCTTGCATGACTGCAAGAAATGCACCGAGACTACAACACAAAGAAGATGACACAAAGTTCGGTAAACTGGCAGACAAAAGTTATCCATCTTTGCAAGTAGTTCTTCAGTTCTACAAACATGCCCCTGCTCTGTATCAGACTTTTTTTTCTAGGCAATAAATATACACAGTTGGCTGAGACAGAGTTCCTGTGTTGGAGAATTTATAGGACTTTTTGCAGGATGGTGGCATGGCAATTCTGAATGTCTGTTTTAGGAGTCAGCCCAATTAACATCCCTTGGGGGATTTATTATAGATGAAAATAGTCAGCACCCCCCACTCACCTGCTGAATGTGAAACTCTGGGAGAAGAGCTCAAAAATTTGTTTTAGAAATCCTCCAGGTGACACCCTACCATTTGAAAAGTACTATTTTAGAACAGTTACTCTGTAGCTTAGACTTGTGGGCAGGTGGAGGGAGGAGATTGCTGGACAGATGGTGGGAAAATCTGTTCGTTGACAATTCCACTCACCAGTGGGGTACATTCTAGAACAGCAGGGGTGGAGATAGATAATTGAAAAATTAGTGTCTGACTTACTTTTTATCAATCACCATCATGAGCTATAAGAAAGATTTCCTCTTTTGATCCTACCTTTAGCTTAGCATACTATTGATAAATTATGCTATTCATTAGCTTCAAAAAAGAATTTGCCATTCTGACTCAAACACACCAGGTAGATTTTTTTTTTTATTTGCTGATAACTGGAAATCTATGAATATCAATCATCTCTCTTTGTCAGGTTTAAGTGATTTAAAGTGGTTGAAAGTGATTGAAAAAAGAAAAAACATAAAGAATACACATAATATTTAAAGAGATATCTTTCATGAACTTGAGGACAATAGAAAACAAAATCATCTGTAACTCTACCTGCCTAGGAGATGGTTCTAAAATTCTCCCAGTTGCCTGATTTAACCTTTATTTTTAAGCCTATGTCTACCTATCTCTCCTGTGTAGAGAATGTTTATGGGATCACAGCTGAGTGGCATTAAAATGAATGTCAACATTTGAGGGAAATGAAATCCAGTGATGTCACTCAATTTATGAAACTGGAACAGGTTTCTTCAGGAAATGCCTGGATTTCACTTTGCCTTATAAAAAGTGTCTCCTAGGAAAGAAATGTCTTGGTGAATTCCTTGGAAGTAAACTCTGTTTCAGAGAATTCAAGCCCCTCCAGAGTGCCCAGCCAGCTTGCCCCAGTGACCATATAAGAAGACGGATTGACTCTAATGGTGACATTAGAAATTGACTGTACTAGAACATGAGAATTATGTGTTCCAGTTTCTGGAACAACTGGAGTTCTCCAGTCTTTGCAAGTTCACCTTAAAGATTATGTGTAAAGGAAAGAGCAGTAGAATGGGGGTCTTGAGTTCTAATTGCCACTTTACCACTAACTAGTTGTATAAATCCAGGAAATGAAAACTCTTAATTTCAGTTACCCAGAAGCAATAATAGCACCCTATTGGCAGGAATAAAGATAAATAAATATTTAAATCTAGAGATTATTTTGTAACAATGTCTATTAATAAGAATCTAGGTCATTGATTTGATTTCTGTCATGGGACTGTATGTGCCCATATGCACCCTGGATACCACCAGCTAGGAGGAAAACTAAAATCAGGCCGTTGGGTTCCTATGATCCTTTAGAACAGCGATGTTCTAAAGTTATGCCTTTCAAGTCTTATACCAAGGTTCATTATATTATGAAAATCAAAATTCCTCTTAAAATGTTAACATTATGAGCTAATAATTTCAAGAAAATATGGTAACTTTCATCTCTCCATCTTAGACTATCTATGGATATCAATGAATGACATCATGCCTGTCTGTGGGAAAAAAGAAAGGAGAAGGCTTTTGTTACATTAAGATATATATTAAGTTGCTTGTTTCTCTTCCCACCTAGGGCTGGGAATCTTCTGTCAAAAATCAATCAATCAATCAATCAAAAGAAGCAGAAAGAATGTAGATCCTTTGCTTCTCATTGAAATGTCATCTTAGTTCACATCACTCAGCCTATATGATTTTCTCCAAATGCATGTGAGAAAGACTATAGAAATTTGCTTCACTTCTGGTCTGGAGCAGATGGATTTTAGAAAAGAGATATTTTTAGGATCTTAATAAGGGCCCATTTCTCTGAGATTCATATAATCCATTAATTCTTTTCCTATCAAAAGTGCTCAGTGATCCTGTTTATATAGCCATTTTACAGGCACCAGAACTATTAAAATTTTTTTAAATACATGATTTTGCATATTACCACATCATATATATTGAAAAGGCATTTTACAAAATAAAATATATATATATATATATTATAATAATACTTAGTTTAAAAAGCTAGGTTAGATTAAACCCTATAAACATTTAAAAATGCATATGTATACATATATCTTCAAATGTAGGTTCTATCAAAATTTTAAGGAAAATATGAGATAGTACTTTTTTAAAAAGATTTTACTTATTTATTTGACAAACGGAGATCACCAAAAGGCAGAAAGGCAGGGAGAGAGTGAGAGTGGGAAGCAGGGTCCCCACAGGGCAGAGAGCCTGATGCGGGGCTCAATCCCAGGACCCTGAGATCATAACCTAAGCCAAGGGCAGAGGCTTTAACTCACTGAGCCACCCAGGTACCCTGAGATAGTACTTTTTAATCAAGGATAATGGGAGGTTCTTCTAAGTCTGACATGAATTTCAGAAGCCTGGAAATAAAACATATGAAAAATACCCATATAATTTTTTTTAAAACTTCCACATAATCTTCCATAAGAATACATATATAGTGATATCACTACCCCAGTAACTTAGAAAATTATTTCAAAATTCAATTAATAAGTAAAAATCTCCTACAAATAATTCTTAATGGATAACTTAAAGGAGAAATAAAGAAAATGGATGTAAGAAATACAAATTGCTCTCAAATATATGAAAAGGTACTCAACTGAACTCAAAAAGAAAAATAATGAAAATTCATGCTACAATGATATTATTCACTTAGATTGCAAAAACTAAAAACGTTACAATGTTGGCATGGGTATGGAGAAACCAGAGCTATTTCATCCATTATTAGTGGGATGATAATTAACATTACATTAGCAAAAGAACAATGTCTTCAAAATTGTAAACATGTGGTCTTCAACCCAACTGTTCTGTTTCTAACAGTTTATCTTATGGTCATAGGAAATATGTGTAATAGGATATATGGTAGGAATAATAAAATAGTGGAAATTCCCCAAAAGTCCTTCACAAGGGGGTTAATTAAGAATTATGCTAGGGGCACCTGGGTGACTCAGTCAGTTAAGCGTCTGCCTTTGGCTCTGGTCATGATCTCAGGGTCCTGGGATTGAGCCCTGCATTAGGCTCTCTGCTCAGCAGGGAGCCTGCTTTCCCCCACCCGCGCCTGCCTCTCTTCCTGCTTGTGATCTCTCTCTCTGTGTCACATAAATAATTAAATATTTTAAAACAAACGAACAAAAAAAATATAATTATGCTAAGCTCTTTAAAGGAACAGCTCTGCCATGGTGCCCTGATGACCTCCCACTATCTACATGGGCCACACAGCCATAGCTTTGCACAGTAGCTGATCTGAGTCTTGACAGCATGCTTTATGATCTTTCTGAAACAACAGAAGTTGGAGGCCTGCAATTAGAAGCTTCAAGGCTGTTTCCCATTCACCACACCTGTCCCTTGGGAGGATGTCATGACACAGTTTCTTGTTGCCTCCTAGGTTCTGATAAGGCATGAAGCACTTTTGCCCTGTACTTTCAGAATAGAGCTGTGTCATCAAGAATTGCTTAGCTGAAGGACACTTCTCTTAGAACTCATACATGATTAAAGGACAGACATAATACAACTGCTTATTTAGTGACTGAAATAACTAGAGTAGGAGCTATAGCAACAAGGAAACCCCCCAGCTTATATTGTGGTCATCCGACCTCTCCTTTTTTTTTTCTTTTCTTTTTTTTTTTTTTTAAGCATAATTTTTTTCAGTTCGTGGGACAGGTGGGCAGCAGTATTTAGCTACTATTGCCTTTGTTGACTCTGTAAGTCACAGTCCATCTGAATCTAAAAGTGGCTTCTTTACCTTTACAGGTGGGTCGGTCATGTCTTGGCTTTGGGCTCACCTTGTTTGGTGTGTGTGCTTGACAAAACTATACAGAGGTATTATGCAGCCATTAGAAAGAATGAGGCAGCCCTATATACCCTGATGTGGAACTATTTCTAATATAAATTGCTAAAGGAAAAGAAAAGCAATATGCCCTGCATTATAAGAATGTCTGTGTTTAAGATTAGAAAGAAAGCATGGACTTGACAGAAGACAGCATGTAGACAGAAATCTCCAGAAGTGACTACAAGGACAGATAAGGCAGATCATAAGAGAATGAGTTCAATGAAGAGGGAACCCTTAATTTTCACTAACTACTTTTTTAAAGATTTTACTTATTTATTTGACAGAAAGTGACACAGTGAGAGGTAACACAAGCAGGGAGAGTAGGAGAGGGAGGATCAGGCTTCCAGCCATGCAGGGGGCCCGATGAGGGGTTTGATTCCAGGACCCTGGGATCATGACCTGAGCTGAAGGCAGATGCTTAACAACTGAGGCACCCAGGTGCCCCACAGTAACCACTTTTTAAAAACATTTTGAATTTTGTACCACATATAGAAGTATTTTAAGGAGAAACTGAGGCAATAGAAAGAATATGTGACTTTAAAGATATTTCTTATATTTTCTGCTAAAATTACAACCTATGATTTGTATTTATTCATAGTTTTTTTTTTTCAAAAACACTTATCACTTTAGAATTTTATTTAATTTACTTATTTTTAATTGTCTATCTCTTCATCCCCACCCCAGTCATAACATTCAAGCTCATCATAAGGGTTAACATTTTCTTTTTTATTTTCATAGAAATGTGTCTGGTACAAAATGTGGAGTTCATGAATATATGTTAAGTAAATGAAAGAAGCTTCTTTCTGTAATTATAAAACATAACAATTGATGACCAACTTTGGTTTCTATAAGAAGTTCTTTATAGGTCTGCCATGCTTGAAGGCCACTTCTTGCCACCACCCTTACTTGACATGGCCTAAAGGACACTTCTCTTAGACCTCAGACATGATTAAAGGACTGGCCAGACATAATACAACTACTTATTTAGTGATCAAAATAACCACAGATCACTAAGGAAACAGTTTTCCAGATCATGTGGCAGTGTAATTGTTATTGATCCTGTTTCCTTTGGAAACTCAGCTGAGGACTAAAGTAGGAGGCCTATGTAGAGGAAAATAAATGAAAGAAAATAAAATAAGGAAAAAGAAAATAAGTAGGTGCAAAGTGGAAATAAAGAGGAAGAAACGGGAAGGGAGAAAACATGAAATACTATTTTGTTGATATTTTGTGATTTTGTTTTACCTCTAAAGCTACCTTGTGAGGGAAATCATTGTCTTACATTACAAAAAAACCAAGGCAAGAGAGACTGTTGGCGGCTCCCCATCCCCATACCCCAGTGCTATTATGGAACAGAAACAAGATTTGAGCTCAGATCTGTGCAGTGGCTCAACTGGAGATCCCTCTGGTGACTAGACATTCCTCTGAGAAAGAGATACTCTGTCAAGATACAAGCACTGTTTCTGGCCCTAATTCTGGCCTCTGCATGTATTCAAGACTTGAAACCACATTAATCCCTGCCATTCTTCTTTCTGTTTTTTAAATTTAAGATTGTTGTGATTTGTGGATTTTTCTGTGTTTCCCCAAGTTTTATAACGGCAAACTGGAATAAAAACATGATGAAGGGAGTATTTCAGTATTACCATTATATCACAAAGTGGAAAAAAAAATCTTTGTTTTTATTAGCATGAACTAAAAGAACAAATGAAAAAACTCCTTATTTTATTTCAGCTGCTATTGGTGGAGGTGGTAGCAGGTTTTAATCATCTAATAAGATATCTTGAGTCTGGCTGAATTTGGGCTGAATTATTATAACGTCAATAAAGTATTATAGAATTAGCCAGGCCACAGTTGAATATGTGTAGAGCCTGAGGCAAGAGTACAAATTGAGGTCCACATACCATAAGTTTAAATATTTAAAGGGTTACAAATAAGCTGACAAACTGTTGAATAAAATATCTTCTATTCTCCTGCTTTGACGAATGTACCTTCCCAGTGACATCCCAGATGGTCAAGCCCTGTCCATGGTGTAAACAGCTGCCACCTGGCCACAGCTCAGACCTGTCATTCTGTGGTCCATCCTGAGGAGGGCAGATAGGGAGAGAGCCATTCAGGGCCTCAAAACACTTTCAGAACGGTTTAGGCAAGAGTTTCTGGGGCGCTGTGTAGGAAGATCATGGTTTATAAGGGTGGTAGCAGGTTATTATAGCTGTTTCTCCTTGACTGCACCATGAGGAAGAATGGAACTGGAAGGTGGTCAAAGTGGTGGTCAAAGGTGGGCGCCTGGGTGCCTGGTATATGAGGGATACTGAAAATGGGATTTCCAATGAGCTCCCTATTTGAGCACTAAAACAGACAAAATTTAACCCATTGTATAAAAACCCAAGGTAAAACTATTGTAAGCTCACTCAGAACAAATTATAAATACATGTTGAACCAACTGGGCTGTGTTAGCTCCTGATGTTTTTGAGTGTGTAAAAAGATACCCATTTATGGGTGCCTGAGTGGCTCAGTTGGTTAAACTTCTAACTCTTGGTTTCTGCTCATGTCATGATCTCAAGGGCATGAAACCAAGCCCCATGCTGGGTTCCATACTCAGTGAGGAGTCTGCTTGAGGTTCTCTTCCTTCCTCTCCCTCTACCTCTCCCCCTGCACTCTCTCTAAAATAATACATGAATAAGCCTTTAGAAATGCCATTTAATGTTCCCTCATTTTCAATGCAGGGCTGTGTCTGGGTCAGATATTGCTCACCTTCTGTCCACTGTAAAAGAGACATAGGACATTTCTTATCCAGAAATAAGGGGATGCTGGGAATTTGTGAAAGAATAGGTTATAGAAGCAATGAAGAAGAGGTAACTTTTGGTTAACATGTAACCAATTACCATCTCTCAGTATGTGACCCCAAAGTACAGACAAAAAATAAGACATCATATGCACAATACGCTTTATTTTTTTTAAGATTTTATTTATTCATTTGACAGAGAGAAATCACAAGTAGATGGAGAGGCAGGCAGAGAGAGAGCGAGGGAAGCAGGCTCCCCGCCGAGCAGAGAGCCCAATGCGGGACTCGATCCCAGGACCCCAAGATCATGACCTGAGCCGAAGGCAGCGGCCTAACCCACTGAGCCACCCAGGCGCCCCCACAATATGCTTTTTTAAAGTTAAAGAGATCAGACATTCCAAAGAAGTTTCAAACTGAGTCATTGATCAAGTCAAATAGTAGAGCAGAAGCCATAAAATTGTGACCCTGGAGAATGTTAGGACTGCTATTATCTCACTTGGCCTATTTCATATTTTTCATTTTTAACTATTTGAATTTGGGCTAATATTTAAAAATCAAGAGATTTCACAGGAAAATTGGGATTTCTGGTTTCATTTGAAATGGCAGAAACTCATTGACCTTTGAGAACATTCCCAAGGTCAGTGATGAGCTCTTCTTCCATAAAGGCCATGGACTCTGTATATGGCTCAACAAACACAAAGCCAGTATAAGTTTTAAAGAACGAAAAAAAAAAAGACAGCTGTTTGAATCTATTTTCATACACCTTTCATTACAAAGTGGACTATCAAAGGTTAAGTGAGACAAATATTCACACATGAGAAACTTCAAAAATATCAGAAATCCAAGTCCTACAGAAAAAGGAATTTTCTAAACAGGAAGACTCCAAAATTTAAACAGGGCCAGAGGAATAGTCAGTAAGGAGGAATGAACTCATTGCCATGGAAGTAACATCAAAGATTGAAAAAGATAGAAGCAAATTCCAGACAAAGAAGAGGAATGAGATCAAAGGAAGAGAGAGTGGCAGATTCTGGGACCTCATACATTTAACATCAAAGCAGGCTTTCTTCTGGGAGTCATCTAGTTGGAGCCCACCTGTGACACCAGAAGACCCATCAGATTACCAGATGGACTCTGTTGCTTAAGACACTGAAACTGTGAGTGAAACTTCACAATCTAACACCTGGTTTTGTTGACTACTAAGATTAATGAAAGATACACTATGCAATTTGCCATAACCAAACAAACAAGAAAAGTAAGCAAAGAAAGCAGCTAAACTGACCAAAACAAAAGGGCAATAAGGCAAAAGCAAATTTAGAAGTAAATTGCTAGTGTTCTTTTTTAAAGCAGTTCAACAAATATTTGTTGGATTTATTATGTTTGAATCATACATCTTGCATTAAATATTAAAAAGTGAATAAGATATTATCTGTGTCCTTGAGAAATATTTTTAGAGAGATATTTAAAAACATTCAACAAATATTTATTCAGAATCTATTATATATCATCATCATTTTAAGCAGTTGGGAAATTCAAATATGTCAAAGAACAAAGATGCCTACCCTCGTGATGCTTACATTTTCGTAGAGGAGACAAACCATAAGCAGTAAACATAACAAGTAAATAAATTACACATGTAATGGAAAGAAGAATAAACATACATCTAGGTTATGGATTGGAAGTTCAAAGATGAAGGGAGGGGCAGCTGGGTGGCTCAGTTGGTTAAGTATCTGACATTTTATTTGGGCTCGGGTCATGATCGTGGGATTATGAGATTGAGCCCTGCATTGGGCTCCATACTGAGCATGGAGCTTACTTGAGGTTCTATCTCTCCCATTTCCTCTGTGCCCCAAACCCCTGGAATGTGCATGTGCTCTCTATAAAAATAAGTAAAAATAATAATAATAATAATAAATAAATAAATAAATAAAACAAAATAAAATCATTAAAAAAAAAAGATGAGTGCTGTGAAGTGTGTAAACCTGGTGATTCACAGACCTGTACCCCTGGGGATAAAAATATATGTTTATAAAAAATAAAAATTATATAAAAAAAAAGAAACAAAGCTTAAACATGCAATAAATAAATACATTAAAAAAAAAAGATGCGGGGAAACAGATTGCAATTTTGGATATGTTGATCAGGGTAGACATCATTGAGATGATGTCAATTGAACAACAACAACAAAAAAGTGAGATTGCTAAAGACTACTTGGAAAGAACTGGCATAGGGCATTTGGCTCTCTTACACTATAACAACTGTACAGAGTTATATGAGACCGTGAGCTAACAGAAGTTGGGTTTACAGCTCTGTGATCCACATCCTGAAGGCCCTTGGGCAACATCATGCAGATGATATACCCTGAAATATAATCTCTGTTCAATATCATCAATATCTGTCCCACGGTATAATATGCTGGAGTCTGAATGCATGGGCAGGATCATATATCATCAGAATCTTAGACAATAAAATTAGTGAATGAAGAGGTTCATGGCCAGGTTTGTCTTGAAAGCAAAGATTAATTCAACAACACTCATTAAAGTTTGAAGGAAATACTTGGGGAATTGTAAACACAATAATGATATGTGAGGCAATAAAAAGTAATTTGTACAAAGACATACAACTGAAGTAACTGAAAAAAAATAGGATAGAAATTCAGGAAATCAAGGAAATAAACCAACCAAACCAAACAAAACTAGCACTCTTTAGAATAATGAATGATTAAAAAAAAAAAAAAAAAGGCAGAACATGAACCTGAGATGGTATTCTCCCCTACCTGCTGAATGAGCAATACAGACTTTTACACTCAACTGTAAAATTACTAGTCTTTCTAAATTTGAAAATAAAATTGAATATAGAGAGTAACCATGAAGTTCTAGCATGGCCTCTCTTTCTTTTTCTTTCCATCCAATATATACGGGAAGCTAGAACAAACCAATGGGTTTTTTTTTTTTTAAAGGCACACTCAGCATATTAAGTTCTAGCGTTCTGAAAATCTGAAAACCAGATGGAGGCTTCTGTAGAATCTTGGAGGAAGATTTGTTTATTAGTCCAAACAAAGAAAAGGCACTCACTTGAGCTGCCATTGAATAAAATATCAATACATACTATCACAACCTTCAGACTGAAAAATATTAGAATTACTATCCATATGTTTTTATTCAGAAATTATAAATATAATGCCACAGAATACAATTTTGGAAGAACTTCTGATCTGAGAAGGTGCTACAGTGCAAACAGTCTTATTAACAGCAAACACTGTATGCTAGGATCCATTCTCCATCCTTCAGGTGAGAGAAGGTTTTTAATTCTCACATTACCCAGTCAAGCTCAGTTGTTTATGTGACATAAGTATTATTACTATCCTCATTTTGAATATGAGGATCATGAATCCCATAGAAGTTAGGTATTTTTCCCAGGTCCCCATAGAAAGCAGAAGCAGACCTGGGTTTGAATCCAATAAGAGAAGTTCCTGAAACATCACCTTTAAACACTTAGCTGTGGAAAGGGAGAGGATAAATGCTGACATGATTTACAAATTTATGCAATTTCACAACAAACTGGCACATAATGTAATATCTTAAAAAGGAATGTGAAGTGGAAAAAGTGGGTATACTGATTGTTAATAATAATAATAGTTTAAGTAAACAAGATGTAGAACAAATTGGGGTTGAAAGAAAAAAAAAAACACAGCAATCTGTGCTTCATAGAAAGTAATCCAAAGCCACAGTTTGAGAAGCTAGATAATCTCAGTGACTGTCTTCCAAGTTAACATCAAAACACAGTAAACATTACACAATAAACTTAAGAATTACCTGTTTCCTCAGGTGGTAAATAGTCTCTTTGTTCTAAAAAACAAACAGCAGACACACATGGTTTACAAGAAACATACTTTCGCAGAAATAATCAAAAATTATTTTTTTATAAAAATAAGGAATTGGGGACAAAGATATACCAACTAAATTTATAGAAAATGCATAATTGGAAAAAATAATTAGATTGAAAGTAAAAATTAAAATCAGAAGATAAAGGTCACCATAAAATAATAATCGGTGTGATTTTGAATTAAAAACATCCATACTTGGCAGATGTATATGTCAAGTAAAATATCAATCAAATACTTGGGGCACCTGGGTGGCTCAGTGGGTTAAGCCTCTGCCTTCGGCTCAGGTCATGATCTCAAGGTCCTGGGATGGAGCCCTACACTGGGCTCACTGCTCAGCAGGGAACCTGCTTTCCCCCCTCTCTCTGCCTGCCTCCCTGCCTACTTATTATCTCTGTCTGGCAAATAAATAAATAAAATCTTTTTAAAAAATCGATCAAATACGAAAAATAACTCCAAAATACAAAACGAAACTGTCCATTCTTACTAATTAGATGTTGGTTAACACTACCCTTACATGAGCTGCCTGTGTGGCAATTCCAGGATATGGAGACCCAGGAGCCAAACTCAAGGAAGTGATCACTGGTTTTCCAGTTCTGTTGCTAGTTGAATAAACTAATGGACAGCATTAAAGGAGAAAACCTAGTGTTGCAAACTTGGGAGACAGTCAATCAGATGCCAGCTGAACTAAGTGGAATAGCTTGAGAATGATCAATATTCAATTTTTGCAAATAATGACTAAAATAATTTGACCATCCCAGGTCATGCAGAAGAGTGAATTTAGTATGGATGGCTTGATGGACAGAAACATAGTTTAGAGTAATATTTTAATTTTTATTCTCACAATTTTGATAAATCAGATAAAATATGAATGCAAATTATTTGAGGAATATAATTATTAATGTAAAATTAATAAATATATAACAAATATAGCATACCAGTGTTTATGAAGTATTTAGAAAAAAATTGATACTATATGTGTAGGAAAGGAATCCATATACGAAGCATTTTTTTCATTCTAAATTATCTGATAACAAACTATCTATAATTCAAGAGTATAATTATAACCTCAGATTATTGAATTTGAAAAATTTGAAAATATAAGATACATCAAAAATTTACAGTCACACTCAAATGTGCAGAGACATAATTTTGTTTCTTTTCCCCAGCTGAATTTGATATGCTCATCAGCCCTGCTTCCCCTGACTGCAGAAAAATCTAACCTTGATAATGAAGGATAACTAGTTAATGCCTGTTTAAAATTTAGTACACTGTGTAAATGTTGGATTGTACTGATGTTTTCTCTTCCCCCTTCTTTCCTTTTTCCTGGGCAGATCATTGGCTGGAGGGCTTGTGCATTATCCTGCAGTAGGGGAGACTTGGGGATAAAGTGTTGGGTTCTGTGGCTGCTGTCCATGTTACTTGCTATGGGCTCATGCTTTGAGGTCTGGTCACTTGGATTCTCAATAGCTGGATTCAGATCCAGCTATCATTCTCAGTCCATCCATATCCTGCATCCTGCTCTCATAGGCTTGGGACCCTCTGCAGTCTACCTCCCACTATACTAGAGTGACTAGGTTATTGTGAAGAACGCTCAGACCTTTCTGTATCATTGTTTCCCTCAGACATTGATAGTTTGTCTCACTTCTGGAGAATTTTTGCTCTGGGACCCTGCTGAACTTGAGACATCTCTTAAAAACTATAGCTGTCACTGTGTGGGGAATGAGTGGAGAAATAGCTATATTTTCCAAAATCTGTCTTATGATCAATATGAACATGCCCCCCAAACCTCAGCAGGTTTCAGGTTTGCAGAGAATCAAAGAACAGGGCCTATACTACTGTCTAATTATACTCTTGTCTCCACCAACTTTCTCCAAATGTCCCCCACCCAGGCTAGAAACAGCTTTTGTTGTCCTTAGTGTGACAGAAAATGACAATTTTGCAGTAGACAGTATTCTCTAGGATTTGCTATACTACTTGGCTTCTAAAAAAAAAAAAAAAAAAAAAAGGCAAAAAGAATACTACCCCAAATCTTTTAAACACTAATTTTTGCTATTTAAAAGAGTTTTTGTCTTTCTCTCTTTTTTCAAGTATTTCCCTGTGACTCTTATTTTCTTTCTTTTTTTTTTTGTTGACTCTTATTTTCCTAAGTCATAAGCAAGTAGAGCATTAAAAATATTTTTACAAATTGAGGAGGGTGGCCAACATTTTTAAAAGTGTCATTGTATATTTAAAATTATAAAAATGATTAAGAACTTATGTCCTCACAAAAGCTGCATAGGGATGTTTGCAGCAGCTTTATTCATGGTTGCCAAAACTTGGAAGCAACCGTGCTGTCCTTTAGTAGGTGAATGGATGAATGAACTATGGTATATCCAGATGGAATATATTCAGCATTAAAGAGAAATGAGCCATGAAGCCATGAAGCCATGAAAAGGCATGGGAAAACTTTAAATCCATATTACTACTAAGTGAAATAGGCCAATCTGGAAAGGCTACATACTATATGATTCCAACAGAATGACGTTCTGGAAAGGGAAAAAGTATGGAGACAGGAAAAAGATTAATGGTTGCCAGGGCTTACAGTTGAGGGGCACGGGGGAGGGATGAATTGGCAGAGCTCAGAGGAATTTTTTTTAGTGCAGTGAAACTATTCTGTATAATATCATAATGGTAGATATATGGCATTATACATTTGTCCAAACCCATAGAATGCACAACACCAAGGGTGAACTGTAATGTAAACTATGGACTTCGGGTGATTATAATGTGTCAGTATACATTCACCAATTGAAATTGGTGTACCATTCTGGTGAATGATGTTGATTATTAAAGAAACTATGCATGTGTGAGGACAGAGAGTGTATGGGAAAAATCTGTACCCTCCTCTCAGTTTTTCTGTGAACCTAAATCTCTCTAACAAATTTTATTTATTAAAAATAAGTAAAAATAAATTTTCAATTTAGTTTTTACTAAACTATGGCAACAATTTAGAAAACAGAAAAGGATCTTTTTTAATGTAACTGAATCAAGTTGAAAATATTTGAATATCGCAACAGATCAACAAGGATGATTTTATATAAGTTATCAAAGAAAGAATTTTTAAAATTTTTCTGAACTAAAATTCGTTAGTGTTTAAGTTTCTGAGTATTCCCCAAGCTTTATAAGCCATCCTTAAATAGAATCAAAGATAAAACTCCCATAGCTGTTCTCAGAGATAAATCTAGACTTGATCTAAATACTTGACAAAAGAAGGAAATTAGAGCTCAAATTCATTTACTATTTAAAATATGAGCACATGTATTTCAGGGAAAATGGAGCACACATGTGGTTCAAGCAAAGAGAATCTATTAATTTATGATCTGTTAATATAATTCAACCCACCAGGACTTTAAACAAAATACCCTGTATTCTCATTTGGATTTCTGAAAAAAACGATGGATAAAACAGCACTCAATTCTCAGTTCAAATAAACAAATAAGTAAGTAAATAAATTATGTATGTGTTAAATAGGAGTAGAAGGATATTTCTTTAAGGTATGTGGAGTCAGAGTCAGTATTACATACTCGGGAAATATATAAAAATACAATTTTTTTGCAAAGTTTTGTACTGTGATTATTTAATATCGTTTAAACCGTTTTGTACAGGGGCACCTGGATGGCACAGTCTGTTGAGTGTCCGACTCTTGGTTTTGGCTCAGGTTGTAAACTCAGGGCCCTAATCTCAGAGTGGTGGGATGGGGCCCTGCATAGGGCATTGCCCTGAGTGAGGAGTCTGGTTAAATTTCTCTCTCCTTCTTCCTCTGTTCCTCCCTGCCTTGCGCTTTCTCTCTCTCTCTTGCTCATTCTTGCTCTCTCTAAAATAAATGAATCTTTAAAAAGTATTGGACAGATTTTAGAAAATTTTTACAAAGACAATGGAGCAAGGAAAAATATATAAACATTGACTTGGAAGAGGGTAAAGTGTTTTAAATATGGCTTATGACTATCCCCTTTAAAAGTTCAATGATATTGGGACACCTGGGTGGCTCAGTTGGTTAAGCAGCTGCCTTCGGCTCAGGTCATGATCCCAGCATCCTGGGATCGAGTCCCACATCGGGCTCCTTGCTGAGCAGTGAGCCTGCTTCTCCCTCTGCCTCTGCCTGCCATTCTGTCTGCCTGTGCTCGCTCTCTCTCCCTCTCTCTCTCTGATAAATAAATTAAATCTTTAAAAACAAAACAAAACAAAAAAAAAATAAAAGTTCAATGATATTAACTAAAACATACATTATTTAATATAAAATTATCTGGATAATGAAAACAAGGGGATATTTATGTAATTTATATGACAGAATGTTTAATTAAGGAAACAATTCTTAAATAATATAATTTTTTGAGATGTATTTGACGTATATTAATTTCAGGTATACAGCATAGTGACTCAGTATGTGTATATATTGTGAAATGATCACCACAATAAGTCTTGTTAACGTCCATCATCACACATAATTACAAATTTATTTTTTGTTTGATGAGAACTTTTAAAAGCTACTCTCTTAGCAACCCTCAAACATATGATACAATATTATTAACTATAGTACACCATGCGGTGCACTACATTCATTTCGTAACTGGAAGTTTGCTCCTTTTGAGTTCCTCTTTACTCCTTTCCTCCGGCCCCACCCCTGTCTCTGGAAACCACCAATCTCTTCTATCTACGAGTTCATTTTTTTTAAATTTTTTTAAGGATTCCATACAATAGCAAATTTTAAAAGCATGAAATTCAAAGGAAATAATTTAATGATGAGTATATCAACTATGGTAAAAAATGATAACATAATGAGCGGTCTCATCAAAAACATTTGAAAATAGACAAAGACACTGTGTACTTATATAGGAAGATGAAATACTTCAAAAATATCCATTTTACTCCAAGTAAATGTGTCAATGGAAATAACAAATTCTTAATCAAAATTCCAATGGACTATCTGAGGTAAAACAATTCTGAAATTCAACTTTAAGATAAAATAGAGGTTGCTGCCTGTGTTCTCCTCAAGAATTTTGATGGATTCCTTTCGCACATTGAGGTCCTTCATCCATTTTGAGTCTATTTTTGTGTGTGGTGTAAGGAAATGGTCCAATTTCATTTTTCTGCATGTGGCTGTCCAATTTTCCCAGCACCATTTATTGAAGAGGCTGTCTTTTTTCCATTGGACATTCTTTCCTGCTTTGTCGAAGATTAGTTGACCATAGAGTTGAGGGTCTATTTCTGGGCTCTCTATTCTGTTCCATTGATCTATGTGTCTGTTTTTTGTACCAGTACCATGCTGTCTTGATGATGACAGCTTTGTAATAGAGCTTGAAGTCCAAACGTAGTGATCCAAAGGGGCACGTGCACCCGAATATTTATAGCAGCAATGTCCACAATAGCCAAACTATGGAAAGAACCTAGATGTCCATCAACAGATGAATGGATCAAGAAGTTGTGGTATATATACACAATGGAATACTATGCAGCCATCAAAAGAAATGAAATCTTGCCATTTGCGACAACATGGATGGAACTAGAGCGTATCATGCTTAGCGAAATAAGTCAAGCGGAGAAAGACAACTATCATATGATCTCCCTGATATGAGGAAGTGGTGATGCAACATGGGGGCTTAAGTGGGTAGGAGAAGAATAAATGAAACAAGATGGGATTGGGATGGAGACAAACCATAAGTGACTCTTAATCTCACAAAACAAACGGAGGGTTGCTGGGGGGAGGGGGTTTGGGAGAAGGGGGTGGGATTATGGACATTGGGGTGGGTATGTGCTTTGGTGAGTGCTGTGAAATGTGTAAACCTGGTGATTCACAGACATGTACCCCTGGGGATAAAAATATAGGCTTATAAAAAAAATAAGATAAAATAGACAAAATACCAAATAATTCTCCTAACACAATAAAGCAATGACAAGTGAAAGTAGACAGCAGGATTAATAACCCTTATCACACATTACAATTTTTCTATAATAGTGTGGAATTTTTGAGGAAAAAATAAACATCTAGAACTAACCCTGAGTAGCTATGAGTAGCTATTCATATAAAACAAAGGCATTCTAGTTGGGAGAACACATCTTCCTGAGACATCAATATGGTTTAAATTCAAGCATCAATATGGTTTAAATTCTTGCTAAAGGTAACATTTCAAAACACTGAAGAAAACCTGGCTTACACATTGAATCCTGTTGTGATAAACATGATTATAGAAACCATCCTGTTTCTCTTGTATAATGGTAAGAATATTCACAACCAATCAGGTTTGTTCTTTTAAGTAGTATTAATATTACAAAAACAATTTGTAGTATTTTACTGGAAAGAATGGTAGTAAGACAAAACAAAACAAAACAAAACAAAAAACCAAAATGAGTATCTCATGTTCTTCCCAAAGCAGCCACGATTAGCAGTTCAGTGCATTTCCTCCAAGTCTATAGTGTATAAATAATTTTTTTGTTGTTGACATCATAACTTGATTTCTCAATCAACATTATGTTCATTTGCTGTTTTATCACATATATAAGCACCATTATTGACAACTAAGTAAGTTTCCATCATATTAATTCTTGATTATTTCCTTTAAGGAAATTGTATGGAACATTTGGATTATTCCCTATCTTCCATCTTTACAGAAAATAATTTGGAAATAATCATGTACATAGGATTATTTGGTATAACACAGACTTTTAAACTAGGTCTCTCTGTAGGTGAACAGAGGTATGTTATGTTTGTCCCTTGGCTTTCATTTGGCTATACTCTCTCAGATGTTTGCACAAGAGAAAAATATAAAGTTGTTGATTTTTTTATTTCTCCCTCCTATAAATTATTGTTTTATTTAGTATTAAGAAGGTTCAGAAAGGAAGTGAAATAGTTTTGTAAAATAAGCCCTTAAAAAGCAAGCAATTATAGTTATTTTTATGTGGGCTAATCAGTATCCTTTTAAATGTGCAATCAAATGGCATCTATAATTATTTGAGCCACTTGGCTCACACATACAATTGAAACTACTAAAATTCACTCGCTTACTTTTCTTTCCTACTCCTTCAGGGCTTATAACTAAGAGCTGATTTTTT
This sequence comes from Mustela nigripes, assembly GCF_022355385.1. Lineage (NCBI taxonomy): Eukaryota > Metazoa > Chordata > Mammalia > Carnivora > Mustelidae > Mustela > Mustela nigripes. The sequence goes on from NC_081559.1 coordinate 107,101,861, forward strand.
TTTCCCCCTCTTCATAAAGCTTAGTTTTGGAGGAATTCCAGTACCAGGCAAACCTGGGACCTTTTTAAAGAAAAACTTCCATGGATGTATTGAAAACCTTTACTACAATGGAATAAATATAATTGACCTGGCTAAAAGACGAAAGCATCAGATCTACACTGTGGTAAGTCAACACCTTTCTCAGCATGGTGGTTTCTAATAGGTTGGAGTAAGTCTTTTTCCCATCCCATCTCCTGAACTTCTTTATAATGTGTTTATATTATATTCTTTGAGGTCCTATCAGTCTCCCAGGTGAAAGTGGAGAGCAAGAGAAAAGGCAGGAACTGAGCCGGTGTGAACTGCGTTATCAGGAGGAACAATACATTAGAGGCACCTAGAGAATTCCATTTTCCTGGCTATCAGTTGTGTGCCAGCTGTGGGGAGTGTTGCAGCTTACCTTGTATTAGCCTCAGTCCTTTATTATCTCTGGGAAATGCGAGTAGAGCCACAGATTCTATAGCTTGTGAATTGCGTGTTTACCTCCTTATTATTTATATTAAAATGTGGAATTTTGAATAAGAGGAGTTAAACTTTCTGTGTTTTTGAGATTTACTTTGTAGCATTTATCATGCTGGCAAGTTATATCCTTTTCTAATTCATTAACATTTATCTTCCCCAATAGACTGAGAGCCAGAGCTGGCTTTTTTTCTTTTTCACCACTGCATACCCAATACCTAGCAGAGTGCCTTGTACATAGTAGGTACTCAACAATGGTGTTGATATTTCCAGTTATTATTGTGGACTTGTTCATTTCTCCTTCCAGTTCTGTTTCACTTCATATATTTCATGTCTCTGTGTTTTAGTATATACACAGGATGGCTGTCTTCCTTTTGCCATGTTTCAAGGTGTGTGCTGGTGACAAGTTCTTAGCTGTGCTTCAATCTATAATGTCTTGGTAGCTATTCCATTCTTGAAGGATATGTTCCCTGTATAGAAGACTCTGGTTTGATTGTTGTTTCTTTCAGTTCTTGAAAAATATTAGGTCACTTTCCTCTGGCTTCAATTTTTTGGGGGGCAAATTAACTATTATTAAAATATTTTCCCCATAGATAAGCTGTCATTTCTCTCTCAGTGCTTTCAAGATCTTTCCTTTGTCTTTTGTTTTCAGAAGTTTGACTATTATGTGCTGAATGATATGATATCTTTATGTTTATCCTGTTTGGATTTCATTCAGTTTCTTAAATGTATGGGCTGTTGTCTTTTTCCAAACTCTGCCATTTATTTGAGTAATTTTTAGTCCTCTCTTTCTCTTCTCTTTTCTGAATTCCACAATGATGAATGCTACATCTTTCGTCATAATCCCACAAGTCCCTGACCCTTTGTTCATGTTTTCGTCTTGGTTTCTTTTGTCTTTTGTTCGAATTGAGTAATTTCTATTGTAAGATCCTCAAGTTCACTCATTCTTTCCTTACTCTCTTCATTTGGTTATTGTGCATATCTGTTAATTATTTTTATTATTTTATTGTATTCTTAAGTTCCAAAACTTTCATCTCGTTCTTCTTTACCTTTTCTATTTCCTTGCTAAGACTTTCCATTTTTGTGCTGGATCTTTCTATGTTCTTATTTGTCTCACATGTGTGATTGTTCCATGAAGGATTTTTATTATAATTGCTGCTTAAAACTATTTGTCACATAATTCTAACAATATTTTTGTCATCTCAGTGTTGGCATCTGTTGATTACCTTTTTAAATTCAATTTGAGGTCTTTCTGTTTCTTGCTATATAACAAGAAGATTTTTATTTTAACCTGAACACTTTAGGGAGTATGCTATGATCAATCATAATAGCTATTCTCTATTAGCTGCCTTTCTCTGACACTATTCCAATAGCGGAGAGGGGATTTTACCTTATTTCTCCTAGGTGGGTGGGGATAGTATCCAGGTGTTCCACTCAGACTCCATTGACACCTAAGGGTACGGTGGAGAAGAATGAGAGCTCCAGCTCCCCATCAGCTCGTCAGTGATACCTCCAACTGGCTGGGATGTGTATGAGAACCTCATTACTATTCTCCACGTGACCTCCATTGCCATCACAGTGTGTATGTGTGTGGGCATGTCGTTGTTACCGCTGGACTGTGATGAAAGTCATGACTTGGCTCTAAAACATCTCCAACACCATCCCTGCAGGAAGTGGGTGGGGTTGCTCACAACTGCTGAGTGGGGGTACACAGTCCAAGCTGTACCAAACATGTGGTTTCAACTGTTACTACAGGGAGAAGCTTGCTACACTGTGACAAAGCTTAAAGTTCTTGCTCCCTACTCATTCTTTTCTGACCCAGTCTTGGTCAGGGGTTTCAAAACATTGCTATAGCATGGATGAATGGAAACAGGGTCAGAGTTCTTTGTATAGTGTTTGGCTGGCAGAGAACAGTTATTGTCTAAAGGTATTCTGTCTTACTAAGCTTTCCTTCTCCTGGGCCTTTGATCATAGAGAGCAGGCTTCTGATTGGGATTTACTTTTTACCTGCTCCATTTGGTCTCATCAGGCTGCTGACTTCTCAGCAACAACTCTAAGATGCATGAGACAAAAAGAAAATCTGGGGAATTCTTTACTGTTGTTCATTGGTTGTCAAGATCCTTCAGCATACTTTCTTTTCTCCACCATTCAGTCTTCTTAGGTTTATTTTATACGTAATGTCTAGAAGTTTTTAGTTGTGCTTAGTGGGGATAATAGAGAAAATTACACTACTCCATCTTCCCAGAAGTGAAACTCCTTTTAACTGACACTCTTCCAAAAGCCATGACAAAAGTTGGCCACCGCATCATTTGACAGGCAAAATCTGATTCTCTTTGTAATCCGGCCAGCAGACTGTAGAAAACCTGTGGGACTTAAATGACCTTGATGTATACTTTCCCCCCTGATAAGCAGACCTTATAATGAATACTTTATTTCATTTGGGCAATTGAATTTTATATAGGTAAAGCATTTTTTAAAGTGGCCATTGGATTCCAGGGTGTGAGATAGACTTGCTTGAGGGGAATCATATGTGCGGTTAAAGGTTGCAATTATTTTAAAAGGTTAGCACCAAATTTCTCCTGTAGTTCTGAAGAGTAAGGATGGTGCTAAGAGAGGGTTAGTCCTCTGACTCTGGTTCTAGGAGATCCAGTGATATTACTTACCCATCCCTGGCTCATGCTCAGGGGTCTTGACAATTATCTTATCAATGTGTACTTAGGTTGTCCATCTCCCAGGTGACCTAATCACTAGATTGGTGGTGATATTCTTCTTCAGCCTCATTCAGGAGACTTGAGCCATGTAAAATACACTCATGCCCATCCCTTCTCCAATATTACTAATGAATATTTCATAATATACTAGTGTCATTGAGTTCAGTCTGCCTGTTGGCAATAAGATACCACACTACTGGGAGTTTAGTTTAGAGTAATGACATGAATGTCAACTCATATGAAAGGCAGGATACCATTTGCCATTGTGCAATGTGTTGACAGAGTGTGTTGAAACACAAGGAGCTCATGATATTGTTTACATCCACTATTTATAAACAGGTTCGAAAGTCTGCTAGCCTGAGCCTTCCATGTAAATAACTAAAATCCTCAGGGCTATATTCAAAAAGGAAATATCCATACATATTATGTGTTATAAATAACTTTAATGATGACACATATTTATTTTAATTTATTTTTTTAAATATTTTATTTATTTATTTGATAAAGATCACAGGTAGGCAGAGAGGCAGGCAGAGAGAGAGGGGGAAGCAGGCACCCTGCAGAGCAGAGAGCCCGATGCAGGATTTGATTCCAGGAACCTGAGATCATGATCTGAGCCGAAGGCAGTGGCTTAACCCACTGAGCCACCCAGGTGCCCTAATGATGACATATATTTAAAAATGTGCTGGTTGCACAGAACAACAACAACAAAAAAAGAGAACATGGAGAAAAAATGAACTTCTGAATATTGGAAGCTTTTCATCATCTCTTTTTTCTGAGAGAATGATTAACCAAAACTTTAATAAGTATTTTGTTGATTTTATACTACTCTAGCACTTACCAAGTTGCCTGAAACATTGCTAGCATACTTCATTCCTCAGAGTTTAATTGGTGGTATTGTTAATATGAAGCACAAAGATCCATTTAGCACTAATGTACTTGGGGAAAAATAATCCCAAGAACACTGTTTTACTTTGCAGGTAGACAACCATTACTTTTAACCTTCAAAACTTAAAAGAAAAAAAAAAGTGAAATGTATTTTTATTCCAAATTGCTTCCATCACCTTGCTTAAGTGAGAATTCATATCACTACACACACACACACACACACACGTGCACACACACCTTTATATACCTAGTCTTTTTCCTTTAGGAATTCTGTGAGGGAAGGGAGAGTTTTCCCTGTTAATTACAAGTAAAAACTGTTTTATTCTCCTACTCAGGCTTAAAGTGTTCCCCCAAAGACATAATATCAGCTACAAAATCAGCATTGCTCCAAGTTACTAAGTCACTGCTGTGCTAAGTAAGGGTTTTTGAAAGGGATGGTGTTTTTGTCCTTTGCCAGTGTTCACATACTCTCATAGTTATGGAGTCTTGGAAAGTTCAGAGTTGAGCAGGAAGAGTTGAGGAATCAACAAATCAGGTAGCAAGGGTACGATAACACCCATACATTACAAAATGTGATTCAAGGCTCAAGGAAGCGCTCGCGTTGGCCTCATCCAGTACAAACCTCTCTAGCCACTGGCACTCAGGGAGCATCCCTATTGCAATTTGTCATTCCCTTCTGTGGGACCTGCCCACTCCCTGGAGATTTAACAGCTGTTCCATGGGGATAATTCAATTTAGTCTTTATGGCTCGATTTGCCTACAAGACGATCCTCCACATCCTGAAATGCAGTAAAACTAACAGCTTAAAGTAGACATAAAAAATACCTCTCTATTCTTCCTTAAATCTTTCATCCTATGCTAATACAGCACCATATAATAAACAATCAGAAAGTAAATGGCCCATTGAAGTGTGTGTACAGTACCTGTAATGTGGATTATTATATACATAACATAAGAAATATATTGCCTGCTAGTTTCCTAAAAATGATTAATTTCATTTCTTCCACTTCACAAGAAATGCTGCTTTCTTTCAGCTCTGCTTTCTGAGGGTTGCATCCTCTCATCCAGAGGCAAGGAGAATAATGTGATTGGTTGTTAGCTGAGGTCTAACTTACTTCACTGTAGGTCTTAAAATGATTTTTTTTTTTTCATTTAAAGGAAGAACATAGTAGAAATGGTCTTGTTCCTTTACTTTTTCTCCAACAGAAGAGGGGGAAAATGGCTAATAGCAGGACTATGGATATAGACTTGGCTTTTGAGCTAATAGACTATATCAATTCACTTTTGTGCCTTTTTCTCCAAATAATTGAAATTAAGGAATTGAATGGGTGGTAGCCAAAATACTAAACACAGAATGATACTCCCAGCCTCATGGCTGAAATCTCTTCATGCAATCCCGGAATGTGTTTCCACTCAGCTGATTGGGAAGCCTCTTGGTCTTCTCAGACCAACACCTGCAGTAACAGAATGGCTGAGAGAGCCGTTGCATTTCTAAACGCATAGGTTTGTATTCTATGACCCCAGCAAATTAAAAAGTAGATCGGCGACAGCTTACGTTCTACTTTCCTGAGTCTGAAGTTTCGTTTATTTCCAAACCGTATGAACCATGGAGTGGATTTTGAGTGCATCTATCACAAACTTATTTACCTAATTCATTTGAGGAAATTGAATGACTGTCTCCAGTCCAGATTTTATCAAATGATGGGCTCCATTGAAATAAAGTATGTAAAAAAGGTGTTGCCCAGTAGACTTGATGTAATAGGCATACAGATAGGTAAGAGAAGCAGGCTTCTGTGAGGTTTATTGTCTCTTGTTTGCATCTGCTGCCACAATACTCTGTGCAGTGTGGTTGTTTATTTCTTGTAGCTCCAAAGCCAAGAAAATACACTCAGAGATAAATATAAGATAAATATAATATAATATGCACATGAAATCACACACACACTCACATTGTATATGCACACAACACATGCATGCACACACACACAGTGGCAAAGCAACCTTTGCCCTACCTGTCTGTGACCCAGAAGTTCATGAAAAATCGTCAGAGAAAAGTCCCTGGTGTCTAGTGAAGCCTATAATCTCTTCAGTTTGTCCCCAGGATTATGTTTCGTCTCTGTGAGTATGCTCTGTGATAAATGATACTTTTCCTTGATGGAAGGAATCACTTGAAAAAGCAACTAACATAGCATGTCTTCTCTCTCCACATTCCTACTGTCATCTACCATCATTTGACCATTCTGACAGTCACACCACCTGCTTCTCTATTGTATGCTCCTCATAACCTGGAAAAAAAATCTAAATTATTAGCTTCCAGAAAATTTGCTTCCTTTCTTTTGGTGGATACATTAAAGTTAGTTTCAAGATTGTATGAGGAATAATGTAATGTAAAGTTAAAAAAAAAATGAACTAACAGTGGAATGGTCATCCTCTCTGAAAATCATTCTACCTTAAATCAATGCTATGACTTGTTTTTCTAAGATGGCCAATTTTGTAGCTCATCTAGTAAAATCATTACTTGAAGCTATTAAAGGAAATGTCTTTAAAAATGTTAAAGTTGTGGGGCACCTGGGTGGCTCAGTGGATTAAGCCGCTGCCTTCGGCTCAGGTCATGATCTCAGGGTCCTGGGATCGAGTCCTGCATCGGGCTCTCTGCTCAGCAGGGGGCCTGCTTCCCTCTCTCTCTCTCTCTGCCTGCCTCTCTCTCCATCTACTTGTGATCTCTCTCTGTCAAATAAATAAATAATATCTTTAAAAAAATGTTAAAGTTGTATGTTTTCTATATATTTTTGATGAATATTTGGAATATACAAAATAAAACACAAAACCAGCCAGAGAACAAAACATTGTTCTCATCTGTTCTCATTTTTCATGTTTTTTTATATTTTATATAACATGGACCATATTTTATTGACAACCTTTTATCTTGCTCCTTATAGCTAATATTTTCTCTTAAAATGTTTTACATTGCTAATTTTTTTATAGATTTTGTTTATTTACTTGAGAGAGGAGAGAGAGAGAGAGAGAGAGTGAACATGAACAGGGGTCACGTGGGGAAGCAGAGGGAGAAGCAGGCTCCCCTCTGAGCAAGGAGCCTGGTGCAGGGCTCTACCTCAGGACCACAGGATCATGACCTGCACTGAAGGCAGCTGACTGAAGACCCCAGGTGCTTCATCTTTAAAATTTTTATTAAAATTTTTTAATCTTTTTATATAAAATATAATTTAAGCATTAATTCAATTTATCAGAGTGCCTTTAAGATTCTACAGTGGTTACAGGCTCCTGGGTGGCTCAGGTGTTTATGTGTCAGACACTTGATTTTGGCTCAGTCATGATCTCAAGGTCAAGTCCCTCATTGGGTTCCACACTCAGTGCAGACTCTGCTTGTCCATTTCCCTCTGCTCCTGCCCCCTGCTCTGTCTTTCTAATACATTTTAAAAAATCTTTAAAGATTCTACTGTGTTCAAATTTTGAGTGTCTTGAATTTTTACTACCAAAAATAATGTGGAGATTGTAAACATAATGAAAAGGTAATTTTCTAAAATTCAGAATAGATAACCAGGAGTGAAGATTATGGGATGAATAATTACAGACTTTTGACTCAATTGTTTATAGTCTGTACCAGTTTCCCTACACACACACTGTGTGTAGAAGTACCTGCTTCTCCTGCCAATGCCACCTCATATTTTCCCCTCATTTGAATATTCAAATTTCTTTTAAAATAGTGGGTTTAATTTGCAACAACTTGGATAGACATAGAGGGTAAGTCAAGTAAGTCAGTCAGAGAAAAACGAGTATCATATGATTTCAGTCATGTAGAATCTAAGAAACAAAACAAAGAAAAAAAGAGGCACACAAACAAAAACGTCTTTAAAAAAAAAAAAGATTTTATTTATTTATTTAACAGAGAAGGAGAGAAGAGTGTACAAGCAGACAGAGCAGCAGGCAGAGGGTGAAGGGGGAAGCAGACTCCCCACTGCACAGGGAGCCTGATTCTGGGCTTTGGTCCTAGGACTCTGGGATCAGGACCCAAGCCAAAGGCAGATGCTTAACTGGCCGAACCACCCAAATCCCCCCAAAACAGATTCTTAAATACAGAGGACAAACTGGTGTTTGCCAGAGGGGAGGTGATGGGGAGATGGATGAAACCTAAAGGGGATCAATAATACATTTAAATTGATGAGCACTGAGAAATGTCTAGAATTATAGAATCATTAGATCATACACCTGAAACTAACATAACATGGTATGTTAGTTATACCTTGGTATAAAAAGAAAAAAAGAAAAAGAAAAAGAAAAGGTCTAAATGATACTTGAAATCAACTCAGGTTCTTTTCTTCTGCAAAACTTCCAGCTAATAACCTGAGTGTGTTTTTTATAGCTCATGTTTCCCCCAATAATACCAGCAATGATAGTCCCCTCATTTGAAGATACCTTGTTTCAGAGCGTTGTCTTATAGATAATCATGATGCCACAAATCACGATGCTAATATCAGAGGATAGTAAAGGGAAGTGGCAGATGGATGTGTGGTTGTATTCACTCCTTTGTGTCTGAAACCTCTGTGAGAGGCAGACAGGGGCAGACATTATTATCCACACTTTATACTGAAAGATGCTTTATGCCCAGGACCCAGGAAAGCCAATGATATATAGTCAGCAGCTGTGTCATTCACAGTCTTCTTCCTCTTCTTTTGGAAAACACTACACCATCAGCTTTTATTCATTTTTATTATACATCTATTTTTTCCTAGGGCCTTGAATGACTTTCACACCAAAGTGGGGGAAAAAAAAATACAAGCCTGGGCAGCTTTGTGATAGCACTGCTTACCTCGGATTTGAAGAGCCAATGAGATGTTTCAGAAATGGTCCCATGTAGTTTGCTCATCGCCAAATAAATTTCCCTGGGACATCCCTTGCAATGTATGAGCGTTGGGGCAGAATCCTTGCCTTCATCCCCAGAATGAGAGAGAGAAGCAGAGGCAATGCCTGGGAAGAGCCTAACTGCCTTACAATCATGTGGCTGTGATCTTGGCTGGAGCTCCTCACTGGCTTCACAGCTCTCAGCGTGTCCAGTTGCCAGCATCTCGCTGCCAGGCTCTACCTTCTGCAATTAAGGATGTGGCAGAGAGTCTTCATTGGGATTCTTTGTCTCCTTCAGCCTTTTGCAACCAGTGACTCTTGTATTTTGTGATGGAAACTTCTTGGGTTTTGAGTCCTTCATGATCAGCTCCTCCAATATCTAGAAGTTTATTTCCCCCCTCCTTTCTTGTCATCGCTTCTTTTCTAGCCAGGCCTAGATAGTTCCATGTTTCTGGAATTCACCATATGCATACGCACGTCTAAGCCTTTTCATTCCATGTTGCTTCTGCACTGAGCTGCTTTTCTCCCTTGGCTCTTCCTTGACCTAGTCCCAAACCATCCATCCTTCTCTAAACTTGCAAGTAGGTTAACGTTCGAATCAGGATGAGACTCAACATGTTCAATGACTTCTTGAAGTGGAGCAGAGTACTGAAGCCCCCAGGTTGTGCCAATCACGGACTCTTGAGTTGCTGCCTTATGCGGAGGCCCAGAGAGAACTGGCAGTCAGGCAGACAACACTAGGTTCAGGGAGCCCCTTAGGATCTTTGGGGCTGTGGTTTTATAGGAAGTTTCAAAACCTTAAAGATGGAACCTCCCTAGAGTATACCAGTATGAACCCACTGCATTTCTACCCTGCCTATGTCAACCTCAGTGGATTGTCTGTGGCTCTCTGGAGCACAGTGCTATGGAGAGTCATGGCTCCAGGTCCAGCTTGCATAGAAGAAGCTGCTATGACCCATAGGTAGAATCCACCATGGGTTTGGGAATCATGTAGTGTCAGATGTGCTGTGCCTGCTAGCCTTGTGTGGCCATTCCAGATCCCACCTTTGTCTCACAGCACTTTTCATCACTCAGCTCCATTATGCTTTCTTTGTTGTGACACTCACACTTCTATTACATGACATAACTTAGCACTTGATTCATCATCATCATCTCAATACATAACTTATAGAGTATCTACTGTGCTCATAGCAAATGATCCTTACCTTCAATGGATGGGAAACTTTAAGCCTCTTTTTGCCCCAGCATCCACAACCTTGGCATTGCATCACAATTTCAGAACTCAAAGTTAAGAGCCAATAGACATACTTTGCCTATCTCCTTACCATGTGCTTTCTATTCTCCTGGTCACCATTTTGATGGCCACCTCTCCTCACCTATTCTCTCTTGCCTTAATAGTTTGACATATACTTTTTATTAATTTTGGTGTCTTGATTACTCTCATTGATTCTCTCAATGATTCCATTTGGTTTTATAGCTTCTTGCTTTCTGACTTTGACTACAGCCCTGCCCTCCCAACTGTGCTCCTGAACACCATTTCCCCAGCCACTGAAAACTACTGGCAGGGTGCAAAATACATTACAAGAATTAAGGAAGAGAAATCACAGGCTAGGAGGTTCAGGAAATACTTCATGAATGTCCAGGAACTTGATGTAGGTTTTGAAGAAAGACATCTCTTTGGACAATTCCACTGTAATAGGACAATTCCAAGGTAATTTGAGCAGGGGCATGGAAACTCAAAATGAGGACATAGTATTTCTGGGAAACAAAATAAACATAACTTTCTGTGCCACTTATCACGTTAAAATGTACATAATGAAGGCACTATATGTTGAAGAAGAGTATAATCTTTGAAGGCAGTAAGATTAATTCCCACCATCATGACATAATAGCTGCAGAAGATGGACCAAATTACCTGACCTCTTCATGTTTCAGTATCATCATCTTCAAGGTAGAACTAAAAAACACCTGCTTTATAGATTGGTGACTCCTGGGATATTATAGGCACTGAATCATTAATAGCTAATGATAGTGTTATAATTATTTTTATTGTCCCATTTTGCTCACCATTTCTCATTGTATGTTTCCCATGAAGACCATAGTCCTATGACTATGTCTATCCTGTTGTGTAAATGGCCTTCTGCAAGAACAACTCTAAATATTTTAGGTCAGTGATTATAAATATCTTAGGAGCCACATACCCCTTGAAGAATAGAATGAAAATTATGAAAACATTTATTTTTGTATAACATTTTTGGATCACTAGAGACCCCTGAAGTCCATCTACGGACAGTAAGTTAAGAGCTCCAGAAAACATTTTAAATTACAAATCATGAATAAAATCAAACCTTTTCTGTGTCTTTATAAATTCCTAATAATCTTATATAAATTCTCCTGGTTGAATCATCAGGGCCTCAATGAGCAGGGACCTGATGTTGAGTCCCTTGTGGGACAGGTGGACGTGTTTCTTAGAAGCTCTTCACTTTGTGCCACAAGATTTAGAAGACATCTCTGTCCAGGATCAGGTTGTTTGAAAAGGAAAAAAATTATTATATATATGTTTTAAAAATATATTGGCAAGTAGAGGGTAGTAACTGCTAACATGGGTAAAAGAGGACTTAATGGTCTAGAATGAGCACTTAGAAAAAATCAGGTACTTTCTCTAGGCTGCCAGAAAATAGACAGTGAAGGAACTAGATACAAGGAAAGCTCCCCCTGCCTTCCTCTCAGGCTGAGATTCACACCCGGTCCAAGTGGGTGGTTGGGACCATGCAGTCTGCCAACAGCAACAAAGCTTGCCAGCCAGCATAGGTCTAAGCTGCCTGTGGGAGCTGCTACCAGTGGAGAAGGTGCTAGCTGAGGGCGCAGCTGGAGCTCAAGCATGAAGAATTAGTGGGTTCCCCAATGACCATCAATGATGGAGGACAGGAACCCAATAGAGAAGGCGGCCAAATGGTATGTCCTTGCAGTGGCTCTGTCGTGCCCTCTACTGGCAAATCCTAGCATTTGGGCGGAAAATGTTTTCAGGGTCCATTCTCAGCGTCAAAACAGGGAGAAGAAGGGCTTTGGCGCTGAAACTCAGAAACGGGTAACTGACACAATCTCTAATCTCTTTTCTTCCTTTTAAATTGTGGGTTAAAAACCAAAAGGCACAGGACTTCTGGAAGAGAGGGTAAGGAAGACAAAGGGAAGCACGTGCGTGTTCATGGTTTAACATCACCTGCGTGTGGACTTGGGTGATCATAGCATGCCTCACAGGTGTATGAGCACAAACTCTAAATACAGGTACAGGCTCTTGTGAATAGGGAAGTATTAATTTATTTCATTTTGTCATTATCTATTTCCTCAATAGAAAATAATGAAACTACACTTACTCTCTTTTATAGGTCCATGTAATTTACTACATAGAAAAGTATTTTTCGTACTCAAAAAAGCTTGATGTGTGCCATAGGCAGACCTGCATTTGAATCACCCAAACAATGTACCCCTCCGATGAGGATTTGCTATGCCACAATTCTCCTAAAACTTATTCCTATATTTTACCTAAAGGTTTTCTCATGCAACTCCCTCCACTCCTTTGAAATAGTTTTATTTCTTTGCCATTTCTTTCCACCATTTTCTCTAATATCCTAGTTTGGCTCATCTTTCTATTCCTAAGTCAGCCCATGGGTTATCCATTCTCACCCAAGGTGGTCGATTATTACATCAATTTCCTCCCTAACAATAAGTTCCAAAATTTACCTTGCTTCTGCCAAGGAAAACAAGCCCTTTGAAGGACATTCATATTTGTCATTTGTCTTTATTGCATCAATACAGTCCAGTAGCTAAATAAAAGTCTTCTCTTTTAAAAATAATAAGGATAATTTAAAAATAATTTAAAAATTTGATGATTGACTAGAACTTTAAGAAAGGTACCCTGAGGTCAAGAATATGGCTAAATGGACACATTTAGTCTGTACAAGCCACAGTTGACGTATCTGATAGAAATGTGGAGTCTGAGTAGATTTGGGGCTGAGGGCATGCCCTAAAATCCACCATTTACCTCAGTTTTGGATGATGCATTGTGGAAGCTTCTAAGCACAGTATGATTTTGTAGAGTGCTGCAAGAACACAGCTGAGAATCAGACCCTGAGGATGGAGCATTCAGTGCTAGTTTCTCAAAGTGAATGGAAGGTCGGGCAGCCCCAGAAGATATTTAGTTTTATAGGCTGAGGTTTTGGTGAATGTTCATCATTCTATATTCATGGGCAAATACAATACCCCATATTGAATCAGTAGTCCTCGATTCCTCCAGGAAACTAGAAAGCACATGAATGTTACCAGACTTTTAACGTTTAACAGTGTCATTACTGGCAAAAACCATTAAGACAATGTAAGCATCTTGGTTTTTTTGTTTTGTTTTGTCTTTTTTGTTGTTGTTGTTGTTTTGTTTTTGTTTTTACTCATAAAATCAAGTGTTTATAACCAGGGCATGTTTTCAATTTCAGTGCTTTGTGATTGATATCCCTACAACCTCTTACCCTTTTTAAGAAATAGTGGGTCCCCATGTTTTATAAATGTGTGAGATAATTAGAGCTGATACTGCTCTGGGAAAGCACAAGAATCATCCCCACACCAATATAATTAAATTAACAGCATATGGACCAATAAGTGTAATAAAAATGATATGTAATTCCCACTTTTCACAAGAGAATTCATGTTTACAGATTATAGGAAATTTGGGAAACACAAAAAAGTAGAAATAAAGAAAAAATTACCTGCATTCCCATCAAAGTCAACTATAAATGCTGTGTCAATGTAGATTTTCCAGTTTTCTTTTTCAAAAAGAATATTATCTCGTGTAACTTTTTTTTCCTTCTTATCAACATAGTCTGTAATGAAAATAGTAATATACTGAGCATTTAGTATATGCCAGATACTCTGTCAACTGATTTTCATATTAATTTATTTCCATCTTTGATCTCACCCTATGAAAGGACAAGTATTTGTGGTTTCATTTTGAAGTTGAGAAACATGAGTGTAATGCTATTAAAGCCAGTCATCCAAGATACATAGTTAGGAAGTCTCTATCCTGGCTTTTTTGATGCCAAAGCCATGTTCATCTGCTATGATATGCTTTATGAACATTTTGTGTGTCCTGCTCTAATCACTGAATTTCTGAATTTTAGCTAAAGTAACAGTACATCAGAAAAATGGTGATCAACAAGTGTTGAATAAGTGAATGGCGCTTTTTTATTTCTTTTTTCTTTCATTCTTTTCTTTTCTTTTTCTTTCTTTCTTTCTTTCTTTTTTTTTTTTTTTTTAATAGGAGGAGACAGGACTAATTTGAATTCCCAGCAAGGAAACTAGCATACTACAGATAGTTTGTACTTAAAAAATAATTACTTATTCTTGTGTTGGAATGATTATTATACCAAGACAACTTGTAGCATCTGATTAGAGTGAGAATGCCTCCTTATTTAACACTGGAGAGTAGAAGCATCTTTTGAAGGGAGGCTATTCCTCTCTAAACCTAGTGAACTTCACATATAAGTAAAAGATCCTTAATACCATTTAACTTTTTTTTTTTAAGATTTTATTTATTTATTTGAGAGAGAGACAGTGAGAGAGAGCATGAGAAGTGAGAAGGTCAGAGAAAGAAGCAGACTCCCCATGGAGCTGGGAGCCTGATGCAGGACTCGATCCCGGGACTCCGGGACCGTGACCTGAGCCAAAGGTAGTTGCTTAACCAACTGAGCCACCCAGGTGCCCATACCATTTGACTTTTAGCCACCTGAGGCAGAGAATGAGAAGATATGCTGGAAAGAGTAAATAGAAAACACACCTCAATAATTTTAGTATTGACTACATGTTTAAATAATATTTGTTTATATAATAATATTAAATAATATAAATGTCCAATATTCAAATTAAAATTAAGTTAATCTCTTTCATTTTACTTCTTTCTTTTTAATAAAGTTACAGAAAATTTTATTTATATATTTATTTATTTTTAAAGATTTTACTTGTTTATTTGAGAAAGAAAGAACAGAGCAAAAGAGAGAAGGATAGGGGCTGGGGTGGAGGGGGGACAGAGGGAGAGGGGAGAAGCAGACTCCCCACAGAGCAGGAAGCCTGACTCAGGGCTCTACCCTAGGACCTTGGGATCATAACATATGCTACAGGCAGACCCTTAACCAACTGAGCCACCCAGATATCCTGCTACAGAAAATTTGAAATTACCTATGTGCCTCACATTCTATTTCTCTTAGACAGTGTTAATTTAGCATATTCACCACCCCAAATATAGGTATTACAGTTTTAGCTTCTATTTTTTAAGCCTATTTTTATTAGGAAAACTTTTAAAATGTTTACTTAGAGATAATAATAATCAGAATTAGATATTTTCTTCTTTCTAAATCGTTATTGATAAACTTGAGAAGCTGCTTTTTATAATGCATTCATTTTTAAGCTGTAAATTTGTTTAATTTTCAAGACCAGGTAAAGGTACTTGCCCTGCACACACACTTGATACATTTCAGTCTCTTCCTAAGACACAAGAAGCCCATACTATGTTTTCAGAGCTAACAACATTTGTTCTTCACTGAAGTTAATTTAGTCTATAAAGGCATAATGTACATGCTTGTAGAGTAGAAATTTGCTTTGTTTGCAAGCCAAGCAGTTTGTACAAGAAAGTTTATTTAAAAGGAAAAAATAAATACATGTTCACACACACACACACACACACACACACACACACACACTGATACATACATGCTCACACATGACACTTTCTTTTGACTGGTTACCATAATGACTTGTCACCTTTGCCTACTTTGTTGGGGTAGACACATAAATGACTGCAATGGAGGGAACAAATCTTATTCAGTTGTGGGAACCACTTGAAAACTAGTAGTCATTGGGTTTCATATCCAGCTTCTTCTATCCCTACTTGAATTAATTGCTATTATTTATTTCTCTCAATAATCCACACTTATAGCAGCTACTAATTCACAATATTGTTGTCATGAAAACTTTCAAACAATACTTGGAAAACTATTTAATTTAAATTTCCATTATAAAAGTTTAATTTTTCATTTTAAATAAATTTTAAATGGAGAAAAAATCAATTACGTGAATAAAAATCCCCGTAATTCCACAAGCCAGTTAGAGCTGCTATTTAGCAAAGTGGTCTCTGTTCTATACCTACATATTTATAGATAGGTATATTTTATCTGATTTGTACCTGCAATTTGTATTCTGTTCATTTCATGTGATGTTATTTTAAAAGCAATTTTCATGCTTATCATAAAAATTGCTATTAGTGGTGGCAAAATAGTATGTCGTATGAATATACCGTGATTTACATAACTATTTTAATTTTAGAGCCAGGTTTGTATTATTATAAATAATGGTTGCTTAGTGTGTAAATATTGGTTTAATTTCAGATTATTTCCTGAATATAGATTTCTAGAAGTGAAAGTAAAGTGTCAAAAAGGACTGTTAATATTCTTAAGCTTCTTGATTCATATTTCCAAATAGTTTTGCACAATATTTGGAAATAGAAATTAAGGAGTGTTCAAGGTAGTTACAGCTTTATCTTCTGCCTTAAACCTGAGAGGTTATCAGTTTAACATTTTGTCTATTTGTCGTTTCCTTTCATTCTCCAGCTCCCAAGGACCTCCTCTGGGGTTTGTTTCTAGGTAAAAGACACCATTGTTTGCAAAACCTGAAACTCGGGTGGGGGCAATCATCTTTGATGTAGAGGACTAAGCATGAAATACAGGGCCAGAAATGGGCACACACAGGCATGGATCTAACACTGACTCCATAGCCAAGGAGTTGAAACTGGGAGCTTGGAAAGTGGGAAATATAGAAGAAAGTCAAGAGAGAGTCTCTGAAGCCAAAGCCAGCATGTGCCTCTCAGTGGGTCCCTGTTTACTGATATGTACATGTAGCCAGCTCATGGAAAGCTGGAGAAGCAGGCTATGTGGGGAACCACCTACCAGTGTATCCAGGCCCTTCAGTTATAAGTGGGACATTCTCTTCATTATTAAAGATGTTTCCCCTAGGTATCCCTCAAATGAAAGACCAGAAGGACCATGCTCTCTATCCTAGAAGGCCTTCTTTGGCAGAAACAATGTATTACCTGTATAGACCAATGCCAGGCATCTAGTCTTCCTTAAATTCCAAAACTACGTCATGGCTTTCTTTCCAGTGGCTGTCCTGTTTGCTTTTTCACCCTCCACCCCAATCCTATTCCCACTCCCACTTCTGCCGACTTATCATCCAAATCAAAAGGTACTTCAGGAATCCCTGTTACATGCTGTCCCATCAACATAGACTTCTACCTCCTGGCCCTAATCATACCTGTGATGCCAGCCTGTGCAGTGGAAATTCCAGGTGCACAAGCTCTGAGCCTACCTATCTCCTTGGCTGTGTCCTTGCCACTAAGACTGAGCCTGGTCTATAGAAACTACTTAATAAATATCTGTTTAAATACATAAATAAAAGAATGAAGGAGCCTATCTTTGTCTAAACACTTAAAAATGCCTTGATTTAGCACCCTGCTTCTCCTAAGTTTGTAAATCAGAAAGATAGCTTTAGCTTACAAGACAGCCTTTCCTCTACATTTGCCGATAGCATGCCAGTCAGTCCTGGGAGTTTTCAGACAAATCAAATTAGAAATGGTTGTACTCATTTGGAAAATCAAGAACTGACTTTGAAATCTTTCCCCACAAATTAGATTGAATCAAGATCATTTTCCCCCAGCTTATAAATGCTTGATTGGCTTTGTTTGATGCCTCCTGATTGAAACCCAGTCTTGCACTGCTGGCTTTATTTTTTACTCACCAGGGTGTTGTGATGTCTGGATGATGATTAAAAACAAAACAAACACCCACAATGAAAATGCTTTGTAAATAACAGCTCAGCACAGCAACATAACCCTTAGAAGTGCACGTTTAGGAAACTCTAAAACGAGTCAAGGGAAGCAGAACCTCAAGATGGGTCTGCGATATTCCCCTGAGGTCTTAAAAATCATTTTTCTGGTACAGAAAGACAGCCACAACTGACATATCATCTCTACTGAGGTCCCAAGAAAGGGAGGTACTGGGACTTGGCTGTAACAGTATTTGAGAAGTCTCAGTGGACTCACATAGCCCCTTTGTCTAAACCACAGCCTTATTGCCCAGGCTAGATTCAGACTCATCCTAACTTTGGTCAAGTTCTTTTCCCAGCCTACTTTGATCAATGACCTCGAGTTTTTTTCAACAGATAAATATTGGTTTACTCTTTGGATTCTTTTGCTTTGTTTTGTTTGTTTTGTTTTCCCCTCTCTTTTTCTGCAGGGGTAGGCAGGTGTTCTCTCAGATGAGTGACAACTAGGGGTCTCCAGGGCTAGAGACCTTGGGTCTCAGATCTGGTAGATGGATTTCTGGATGATGCCCACCTTCCAGCTAAAGCCAATCCTTACAGTCACCCCATCCCCACAACAGAGACTCGATGATGGTGTGGGCTTGCCCGTTTTTTGGGACCGGGAACTGTGAAAATACATGTGCGTGCCCTGGAGCACCTCCTTCCCCCGCCCCTGGGGAACCAATCTAATTATCTGCCAAGGTTCAAGGCCACAGCATCCCAACTGCCTCAGTTCCATTGCATGTTCTGCTGTGCCAGTGGGTGGCTAGTAGGTCCCAGACCAGAATCCGGCAACTGTTTTACCTCTGCCCTCCTCTACCCTGTCAGCTCTAAGCAGGCCAGAGTCTTACTGTCAGGCATGTAGTCCGAGAAAAGAGGCAGGAAGTCGTGGCAAACCACATGACTGAGAATAAGTTAGAGGACATTGATGCCCTCTCCTACCTGCCTTTTATCTATCATGTCTTTAAGACTATCATTTAAAACAGAGGACAACTCTCTGTGCCTTCCACAAAACAGTTCAATGGCTTGAATCACTATCGCAGGCAGGAATAGATTATCTTTGAGAGTGAAATGCCTTGGGAATGAATGCACTTGCCAAACCAAGATAACCAGAAAAAGGTGGTGCCTATCATCACTTGGTCAAAGTTTGACTGGAGAAAAATGCCCACAAGTGGCAAGTGCCCGTGAAGAATTCTTCCTTGATGGCCCCTTTACTCATAACCTGCAGTCTGTGAAGCCAGCACAAGTTAAGGAAGGAACAATCTTGAAATAAGGTGGATCCCTTAGCGGAGAGATAAGGCAAAGGTAACACCTAGGTTGAAAATGCAGCCACAGTTAACTTCGGCTGCTGCAGTCTACACTGTCTCATGTACATCCATGACCTCCTCTAACATAAGCAAAGGGTTATGCTCAAGTGAAGTAGGCACAAGTTAAGCCGTGCATGAATGTCTTTCTTCTCAGTTTTGTTAGCTCCTTGTTCTAGTTTGGCAAATGAGGGCATCTTTGCCTTGTGCTCTCTGAGGCCTGGCTAGCATCTCCTGTAACCAATGAGAAAATGACAATCAGTTGCATGTTTAGCAAACGTGGGACAAACCAGAGACCATGGGTTCACCGTTCAATGCATTTCGGGCTGTTCCCTCTATTACACACTCACATTTAGACCATGATGGTGTTTCTTCCACTGTGTCCAGAAGCAGAACTGCATCTTCTGAAGTTTGTCCCTCTGTATGAAAAATAAGTCTTGTTTGTGACCATTCATCTGAATCATTCTGTGATCACATGGCAAAGACTTAGGTGTCCAGAACTCTCTCTGTCAGATACTCCTCACTCACAAGTCATCAGGAGACCATGGTAATTATGCTATTACTACAGGATCTCCTTTTTGACGAGCCCCTCCACCATGGAAGAAAGCTTTTCGTTAGATGGATTTTATTTGGAATACAATCATCATTTGACAAATGTTTGATTTAGTGGGAGAATGACTTGGATTTATTTGGAAGGAGGCTGCTGCTCAGAACCTGTGTTCTCTCTTATTGTTTTCTTCCAATTTTCATTGCATGGTCCTTGGACCAGCACCAAGCTAAGCAGATTACATGTAATTTCACCTATTTTATTGTCTCCAAGAAATTGTTAAACACTGTAAATCCTGGTTCAGTTCAATGTTATAGTCTCTGTAAAGTAATCACAGATGCTTTTTTTAGAGAGTGGGTAGAGAGAAGAATAGTCAGTCAATTGGTTGTTATTCCCTGCTAATTATGTTTATAAAAGTTGGATCTCGTTTTTTAAAATATGAAACAATATATTTTCTCTTTACTATATTTTAAATATATATAGTCCTTTATGGAGACCCTTGGATCTGTTCCCTGTAGTTAGAAAAGAATTGGTATGAGAGAGGCCTAAATCTTCTTCATTATGTCCTGAATCATTATAAAGAAACCTTTTGAAATGTATTTTAAATTATAAATACTTGGTTACTCTTCTCATGCCAACAATATGAATGGTTCAAATGATGCCTATCTTTTACTCCAAAGAGGAAACAGATGATAAGGATGTGGGTGCTTAGTCTCAGATACCCTAGAAATGGAGAAGCAGTGGGGACCTCAGAACTATCTAGTCCAATGGTTTCAGGTTACAAAACAGGAAACTACAACTCTAAAAGTGACTTGCCTCAGATCACCCCAAAACTAGAAGTCCTGGGAAAGCAGAAAAACAACCATTGTGACCAATGCTGGGCTTATTGCATGTATTCTCATTTGATCCCAATTCAACTCTCTACTTTCATCCTCCAAATTATAGTAGCTAAAAATAAGGATCATACAAAATATATGGGTTTTCCAGTAAATATTTATGGTAAGAATCCATTTCTGCCTAATTGAACAGCCCACTGTCTTTATGTGCACACTGACATGAAGTAAATCAGGTGGAGAGCTGGAGAGAAATCTAACATAAAAGAAATATTTTCCTTCCATGTCTGCTGAAGTCCCTTGTTCAAGTAGAGGAGAGTGGGAGCTATGCTTGATCTTCCTGTCCCTTCACCATGCAGGGGTCCTCCTATCAATTTTACCTGCAAAATATGTTTGCTTTTCTCCCTCTCCCCCTTTGCCATTCTAGATAGAGCCCTCCATAAGCCCTCAGCTGCTCTGGTCTACTAACTGTAACGGCTACCTGAGGTGTGGCCCTTGGCCACTCTTCTCCATATACAATACATTCTACTCTTTAAGGACAGCCCCCTAAGGGAAGTATGTGAAGCACCACTTGATGGTGTATCCTAGCCTCTACATCAATCCCCCTTCCCGCAATCCCATTCTCTTTTTTTCCCACAGCATCAAGTTCTAGTGCTTCAACATGGTCTAAAAGCTTATAGGATTGCCCTTCCTTCTGTCCTTTCCACTTCATCTTGCCTTCTGATATGCTGGCTTTTGAACTCTAGTCAGCGGACCTTCTGTTGAGTCCCTGACTATATCTGCCCCACACTTCCCTGCCTCTAGCCTTGTAGCATATGCTTTCCCTCTATTATCAGATAACACACTTTCCTATTCTCCACATAGCTACTCCTGTGCCTCTGTGAAATCTCAATGCTATTGTCACCTCCCTAAGGTAGCTTTTTGCAACTTTCCAGATTAGGATGGACTTCCTTTGTCTAAGAGAGGGTACTGCTTCTTTATATCTATTAGTGAGGTAGGGGTTTTTGTCTGCCATTTGGAAGGAAGGCTTCCTTGGGGAGGATGAATCAATGAAAAGGGTTTGCTTCCTACTCTGACACAAATTTAGTTCTTGGGTTTCAAGTCCTGATCACCTGGAGGAGGCCATCAAGCTTCTCATGACAGGTGACAGTGTTAGTTTTTGTTATTTATGATCCAGAATAACATTTTTACACAGATATGGACAATCTCTCTAAGATGGTCTATGAATAGATCTTTAGGATTTCAAAGTTCTGTGGTCTATCTGGAGTGATCACTTCTTACCTGAGAAAGGTAGGATGGGAAGTTCTGTGTCTTCAGGGTTGTAAAGAAAAGCCATGGTGGATCCTTGAAAAGGAATATGGATATTGTTTGGGGGTCTCTAATGGAGAGATGGTTGCTCTATCTTGGGGCCAGCACTTTTGTGTACCTTGCCTTTTGGAGGATGGTCGTGTATGCACATGAAAAGGATACGTGAAAGCTCAGGGCACTCACAACTGCCATCCTGGGTACAAGGGAGGTCCGACTAGGTGTTTCAGGTACTTGTGCCTTGGGTAGACCCCACCCCCCTCTTGACTGGCAGCCTCAGTCACACAGTAGAAGGTCACTATCCAACCATGGCATGGTGGAGCTGTCAGGAGAAATGCATCAGGTACTAAGGATTTAGCCTCTTCAATGTAGAGTGACCTCCTTTTTGGACAGTGAAAGGCCCTGCAGGTCTTGTAATTTATGCAGGAGAGAAAGGGACCCATGGCAGGGATACTGACTTCTTCATTTCATCTATTGGGCCAGCATTGGTTGGTTCATGTTGAAGATTTGACTATGGTGTGCTCCTGTGTCATGGCATGCTTTGTACCTATTACCTTCAAAATGCACATTTAAGGATGGATGCAATGGATTTCAATCACATTTACAACTTATTTATAACTCCTGTGCTTAGAACATTGTCTTACAATGCTTGAGAAATCTTTAATAAATGTTGAAGTCCTTTTTTTTTTTTTTTTAAGATCTTATTTATTTATTTGACAGAGAGATAACAAAAGAGGGAACACAAGTGGGGGAGTGGTAGAGGGAGAAGTAGGCTTCCTGCTGAGCTCAATCCCAGGACCCTGGGATCATGACCTGAGCCAAAGGCAGCCACTTGACAACTGAGCCAACCAGGAACCCCAGTGTTAAAGTCTTTATGAATGAAGTGTGCAGTGTAATAGGGGGTCTGAGAAATGGAGCTTCCTTCTTGGCAGGCAGGGCTAAGTGGGAGTGCAGGCAGGCAGTTGGGGTGGGGGAGATGGAATAAAAGTTGAATTAATAGATTGAAGGGGAATATAGTCTTTTTGCCACTTTCTGTTTTGACACTGTCCTAAAGTAAATTGTCTTTTTGCACACTGTTTCTAAATCATGGTAGGGACTCCCTCAAATGTTGCCTTGAAAAGGAAACTGGAATCAAAAATGGTATTACTGAGAAAGATTGAATAATCGTGCTGATTCAAAAGTAACATTTTTGCATTTAGCTATTTTTTTTTCTTTCTGTCTATTGGGGAGATGGGAGTGGGATGGATATCGATGTTTCTCAACACTATGACATTTTTGCAAACAGCAAATGTAGCTGAGATGGGATTAGAAGCAGAAATGGCAGCACAGCAGCTGTGTGATAGGGAGCTGAGCTGGGAACATTCACTTGCCAGGAGAACTGGGTCAGATTTGGTGTGGAAAGCATTTCCTATCTACTCCTTTCTCTTCTCTCCTACTCATTTGTCCTTGCATTTGCCATCAGAGAACATAAGGGGTGTGATCGAACAAACGGAAGTTTGGACAGCTCAGGCAGCTGGTCCAGGGAAGGATAGTAGAGTACAGTGTGAAGGGATGTGGAAAACGAACTGGAAGAGCATGACCTGCAGGGAACCAGCGACACCCCAATGCATGACAATGTTGTCCTACTCCCCAATGACAAGTGCTGATCACCACACATGGCTTTACCTTAACCAGGGAGACTCCCTCAGACATCAGTCTGAATTTCTTGCCACCAGAATCTAGCCAGGACACATGAATGTCTTTCAAGGGATGCTGAGTGCCCTTGTCTGTTTTACATGTACCTGAAGTCCATTAGACATTCAGTGGATGGAGCAAGTCTGAGGAAGGCGTCTCCCAGACCTGTCAAATGTGGGTGAACTGCTCAGATAAGGGGAGAATCTCAGTTTCTGTAGACCCCCAACTTCCATAGCTATTGATCCAGAGAACACCGAGAGAACATTGGGTTGAGCTAAACATTGGATTATAAATCAATGGGGGAGTGGGGCATTTTTGTTACTTCCTATTCTTCTGCCTAGAGTTGTATCACTGCCTCCCCAACATTCCACCTTCTCCACAGCCTCAAACTTGGGGTACAGCTTTGCTCTGGCAAATTTGTTTCTCTTCTGTGAAAAATAAAAAGAGGAAAAATGGTTACTGCTATTTCTGGATTTTGCTGTAGGAGCATTTGTGATTTTCTCTCTTCCCAAAGACAGCTCTTCCTCAATCATTTGCCATCAGTGAAGATACTTCCTTTTTGAAAAGAAGTCTACCAGAACTTTTTAAAAAGATATTGTTTATTTATTTGAGAGAGAGAAAGAGAGCTAGCAGGAGTGGGATGAAGGGCTGAGGGAGAGGGAGAAGAAGGATTCCTGCTTAGAGGGGAGCCAGATAACATGGGGTTCCATCCCAGAACCCTGAGATCATGACCTGAGCAGAAGTCAGACGCTTAACCAACTGTCCCTATCTGGACGCCTTAGTGGAAATTTTGAATGCAGGCAGCCAGTCAAGCCAGGGTGTCCCCCCACCCCACCCCCCACAAAACTTGGACCAGTTTCCACTCACTTACACAAAGAATAATATTCTTCTTTATCTTCCCGATTCTAGTCGATGCACAGTTAATATTCCCCACCTCTAGGCTTCCCATCCGCCCCTCCCCACCACACTTCACTCCTCATGCTATTGAAAATCATCTTCATAGCTTTAATCCAACCAATGTTGTTTTGTTTCTAAGCTTGGATTAACAAATGTAACAAACATAATGGGGCTTTTAAACTCTGCCTTTACTTATCTTTCTGGCCTCACCTCTTTCATGGCCTCTGGCCTTCCCTGTTGCACTTAATATTCAGAAATGGCCAGTTCCCTATAATTCCCAGGAATGCCATTTTGCCAATTTCTCCAATTCTTTGCGCACAATGAGCTACTTGCTGAAAAGCCTAGCCAGGCACACTCCTTCCTCTCCTTCCCCACATCCTTACAGGAAAGCATCACCTCCCTTGTGAAACCTTTACTTGTTTCGTTATTTCTTCTACCAGGGTCCACTTGGGAGATTGTGTCTATCTGTCTTGTAGCAACTTTCACATCAAAACAAAGTTTTTTTCATGTGTATGTCTTGAAACTTTACCCCTGTTTGGTCCATAGTTGGTTCGTGGTACAGATGTATTCAATGAATGAATGTCCTTGTTTTCATACCTGCTTCCTTAGAAAATGCTGATGCTTCCCATACCGCCCCCCACCCCAACTGGGGTCTTCGATGGCCTTCTCGTGGGTAACAGTGTGATCTGCAAAACAGGAATGGAAACAATCTCACAGGTATATCTGAACAAAGCTGACATTTTCTTTTCCTTTAAGGTCTTGTGGCTGAATGTAGAATGATCCTGAAATTAAGGTGAGCTACAGGTAGTTGTTTATATCAGCTGTCGGATTGCAGAATAAAAAATGGCTTTTATATGTTTGATTTTTATTGTTTTCCAGGGCAATGTCACTTTTTCCTGCTCCGAACCACAAATTGTTCCCATCACATTTGTCAACTCCAGAAGCAGTTATTTGCTGCTGCCCGGCACCCCCCAAATTGATGGGCTCTCAGTGAGTTTCCAGTTTCGAACATGGAACAAGGATGGTCTGCTTCTGTCCACAGAGCTGTCTGAGGGCTCGGGGACCCTGCTGCTGAGCCTGGAAGGTGGAATTGTGAGACTCGTGATTCAGAAGATGACCGAACGCACAGCTGAAATCCTCACAGGTACCGTCTTCTGACAACTGCTAGGTCGGCTTCTTGTTCAGCCAGATCAACACACTTTTGAGGTTCTGACTAAAACATGCAGAATCCAGCTGTCAGTGATGTGGAATGACCCACTAGTCATTTTATTCTAAGTCTGGGGAGGCCACCATATGTATGCATGTGTGTATACACACACACACACACACAGAGTTAATTAATATATATTTCATTTATTTATTTGTGGGAAGGGAGCAGAAGGGAGGGACAGAGGGAGAAGCAAACTCCTCGTTGAACAGGGAGCCTGACTTGGTGTGCGGCTGCTTCCCTGAGATCGTGACCTGAGCAGAAGGAAGTCATGACTGACCACCCAGGTGCCCCAAAGCAACTCTCCCCCACCCCCCCCAAAGAAAAAAAAAAAAACTAAACTAAATGAACAATAACAAAAAAGTACCCCTGAATTCCGACGTATCTATTGAAACTTTAACAAGTCTCTTTATTTCCTTATTCCTCAACAGATTTGTTTGAGAAGCAGGAATATGAATTCCTACCTAAATATAAATAATATAGACCACTTACTGAACAGTTTGTTAGGTCTAGACAGACATGGCATATATTATATGGACTCTTCATGATGCTCGTTCTAGGAAGGTTTTTTATATGTACTTTATAGACAAGGAAGTGAAGAGTCAGGGAAGCTAAGTAACTTAAAATATCACATGTTAATACCTGTTGGAACCACATTTCATCCTGAATTTCCCTGGTTGCAAGTCTGTAGTTTCCCTGTATATCACACACAATACCACGGAGCTTTTACAGCCACCAAATTTTATTTCAAGTGAAAGTTATTGAGTTTAATGAAATGCTTTTTAGGGACACCTGGGTGGCTCTGTAGGTTGAATGTCTGCCTTTGGCTCAGGTCATCATCCGGGGGTCCTGGGATAGAGCCCTGCATAAGGCTTCCTGCTCAGCAGGGAATCTGCTTTTCTTTCTCCCTCTGCACCTCTCCCTCCTCGTGCTCTCTCACTCTTAAGTAAATAAATAAAAATAGTTAAATTTAAAAATATATTTAAAGTACATTTTTAAGATAGTGATTAAATACTGATGCATATGGCCTCTAGGTATGGCAAAACTTTTAAAAACTGCCCCGGAATAACTAACTTTGGAAAGACTTTTATGGCAATATACAGATTCTAGTATATAGCAATACTGCAGAATAATTTATGAAGAAGTCATGTATTTCAAACTCTGATTCTTCCATTTTTGTAACATGGGGCAGCAGAACTTTCTCCTTCCTTCTCTGTTTGTTACCTTACCAATGTCTCCTGTCTTTGCAGAAGCAGTACTTAGTCAACAAGTACTTACTGAGGCTACAATGTGCCAGACATTATATTAGGGGCAGAGGCATGTTCTTAAGTAAACAAATCATTTGAAAAGCCTTCATGGTTCTACAGTCTGAGTAAATACCCCTCAGGACATCCTGGGCCAATATCCATCCTGGATTACACTACATCACATTTTTGTCTTAAATGTCTTCCTTCTCCCAACTGGAGTGTTAGTTTTGTTATCCAAATAAATTACAGAAAATTGATTTAAATAGTAAAGGGCATGACTTAATACCCAAGATCAAGTCAGATTGTGGGAGAACCTCATATGCCACTTAGTGAGCAAAAATAGGAGAGCCTGGGTCTGGAACTTAGGTTCAAAAAATACCTCTTTTCCTTAATGTTCTCTGGCTCTGAATAAACTTCTTAACTTCGTCCCGTATGTAAGTGAGAGTGGATTCGTTATCTCTGGTTGTGTAACAAACTATAGCAAAATATAGGGGTTGAAAATGTTTATCGTGTCCTAGTTCACAAGAGTCAGGAATCCAGAAGCACCTTGGCTGGGTAATTCTGGCTTCAATTCCATTGTTGGTGGGGGCTGCCATTACCTTAAAGTCCAACTCTGGGTCAATCTGCTTCCAAGCTAACTCATATGGCTATTGGGCAGCCTCAGAAGATCCACTTCCAAGCTTATTCCAAGGCCTCTCCAGAAGGGTGCCTCATGAAATTATAGTACCTTTATCCCCAAATGAGTGATTCAAGAAAGACAAAGAACACTCACAGTGAAAACCATAGTCCTTTTATAACCTGACACTGGGAGAGGCACCCCATCCCTTTTACCATGCTCTGTTCAGTAGTAGAAACAAGTAAATGAATCTCGGCCTTGCTCAAGCAAAAGGCATTTTACAAACCTGTGGATATTAGGAGTCACAGATCATCAGGAACTATCTCAGAGTTTGCCTAAAATGTGAGATAGGAAGAAAAAAAAAAAAAGAGTTCTTAAATCAGGAGATGGCAGGATGGTGCCTAAATGAAATAATGTATCTAAAATCCTAAGCACGATGTTGAGAAGTAGTCAGCAGATTCCTTTCCCTCACATACTGATTCAAGACCTATAGCTGAAAGGGGCCTCATTCCACAGAGTCATAAAAGCTGAGTCAATTTGTGCAGTGACAGAATTTTATAAAATTTATAGAATTTCTAGTAATGGAGGTGAGTTAGTCACTTAGAAACATAATATTCTTCATATTCAGAGTTATAAAATTAGACCTCAGCCTCTCTATTTGAAGAAGAAAACCTCTCTATTTGACCTGGTACTAGGCTGTTTGTCTCTAATCAGCAAGATGTTTGAGTATAGAGACTTGTAGGCCTCAGGTCAATAATGCAGTTTTAACATAGGCTAGGCCCTGGTGGCACTTTGTTCTAAAGCATCCAGGTGCTGTCTGTATTATTAAGCACATGTCAGTCCATTAAAACACATTTATGACTGAGAGAGGCTGGTAAAAGCTGCCACATTACCCAGCTGCAGGAAGGGGAAAAAATTATCTGTTATTTCAGACCTGTCTCTCAAAAAAATGAAACAGGTAAAAGGAAGTTTTAAAAATGTGCTGACTGAATTCCTGAAGTCTGTCTCAGAAAAACTCTTGCTTTATTCTTTCCCCAATAATAATTTTTGAATTTTGGAAAATTCGGACCTCTCTCATTTTTTTTTTTCTTTGAAATGGAGCTATGCTTTGTGTCTGCTGAAATTTTTCTACCTGGGGAGGGCAGGGGAGACAAGTAAAACAACAACAAGCCAACAGAAAGTCAACCACAGAAAGTTTTCTTGTTCCTTACATTTCTGAGGAAACTTGTTTTCAAAGTACCTGAGATCATTGTGGCTTTCTAATGACAACCCCAAATGAGAAAGTAGGATGTAATGGCCATTGTTCTGTTGATGTTTGAGGCCCAGTGGGGCTACCCTCGACACATGGTACATCACAGAACATAAACAGTATAGCGCATTGCATTTTGTTAGTGGGACAGGGATTCCAGATATTTAAAGATTAATTCAGGTGTTTCTAACATCTTGGGTCTAAAAGAGAAAGTAACCCCCACGGAAATGAAATTGCAGGGATGCCTAGCACATCCATTCCTCTTTCCAGAGCTTCATACAGAGTGCATGGCTTTTTGCTTTGGAGGTCAAGGACAGAAGTGCAAACTAGATGCATCCTCAAAGTAGAAAGCATCTGAATTCAGTTCTTCTAGGAGATGAAGTTTCCAGAAGATGAAAGATAACAATATAATGCTTCCCATATATATATATATATATATATACACACACATATGCGTGTGTGTATATATATATATACACACACACACATATATGTGGAGATGAAGAAAATTTGAGAACATCTTTTCACTGTAATTGAGAAGAGAGTAGAATCGCCAGTCATTGTGAATCTCTCGCAGGTCAGGCATTGTGTTGGGGCCTCATGGCAAGGATGAAACTGGTAACCAAAAAATTAAGTTAAAGTGACCAAGATGGTATTCTACCTCCAGACTTTCTTTTGGATTCCCAAGTTCATGGTCTTTATACTAGAACTTAATGCCACCCATATTCATATTTTATATTGTAATTCAAATGTAAGGAAACTTGAGAAAAATGATTTACAGATGTATGTTCAAAAGCTATTAAAGTGGGGTGCCTGGGTGGCTCAGTGGGTTAAGCCTCTGCCTTCTGCTCAGGTCATGATCCCAGGGTCCTGGGATGGAGTCCCCACATCAGGTTCTCTGCTCAGCGGTTCTCTGCTTCCCTTCCCCTCTCTTTGCCTGCCTCTCTGCCTACTTGTGATCTCTGTCAAATAAATAAATAAAATCTTTAAAAAAAAAAAAAGCTATTAAAGTAAATAGCTATCTAGTGTCTAAGTTAATTCTTCCCAGAACATTTTATTTGGTGGCTCCATTGAGAGATTCTTAGGTTATGTGGGATTTACACAAGATGGTGAGTCCATTGTCTTTAAGACCTCTTATATATTTTAGCTGAGTTTTCCTGCATAATATTATAAAATAAAGAACCCGTATCTCCATCACACACACACACACACACACACACACACACACACCCCTATTCATTCAGTATACAAGATATAAAGCTTAGTGCCAATTCCTTAGTAAGATTATCATCTAAGGACTAAGGGTACTAAGCAACATGAAGTACTACTGAGTGTCTATCTGCTTCCAAAAACTTTGCCCTGTATTATGCAGCCTTTCCCATTCTGATCACTGCATGCTCCAAACCCCACATGGAAATCGTGGGGCTGCCTTGGAAGACAGAATACCTTCAAGGTGTCCTTCTGCACAGTGAGACTTTCCATTCCTCTTTTCAGGAATCAGAAAAGATCTATAGGCAAATCTTAAATAAATGAACAAACATCTGGGCTTTCTACTTTATGCATTTCAAGCTCTCAGTTCTTGACTACATTTCATGAGGTGGCATGTGTCACAGGGACTAGTCCATCTCTCACATCCACACCTGTTCATTGAGCAGTAGACTCTGTTCTATTTTTTAATGTCAGAAATGGGTGTCACTAAAGACTTTTAGAGAGCTGTTGAGAGTGGAGATTGATATTGTCCAAACTCATCTGAATTATTAAGAAAACGGAACTGTATAAAGGTAAAGAATGCCACCTGCTCTGTTTCTTTGGAGAATCAGGGAGGAATGTTTTGAATTTTGTGTGAAACATTAAAGAATTGAGAGAAAAAGCTGGCATCACTATAATTACCTTAAATGTGATGTGAAACTTCAATGTTATTTTTATTTTTCTGATGTGAGGATGCCCGGAATGGAAATGGAAGAAGTCTGAGGGCTTTAGTCGTTGAAGTTTGAAATCTGCTTTTGCTACTGTGACATTTCTCAAAGTGTTAACTCCCCACTGAAAAGTGAGCCTGGGCAAAGAGCTTAAACTCAGGCTTTGGCATTCTTGGCTATGGAGAATGTGAGTAACTCTTTTTCTGTTAGACCTCATTGTCTTGTTCTGCTAAAGGAGAGACTTGGTGTAAAATTAGTAAAATCCCTTCTAGTCCTTTATATGAGCTCCTGAAGAAGAGCTGAGGTCAATCCTTTTCCTCATTGTCTTCAAGGAAGTCATCAACCCAAGAGCATCTGGGTTTCTTTTGAAAATATGGTAAATGGCCTTCATTGAGGGTATGCAGGGCCATGTCCCCTGTCAGAGATCATGTTTCTCTACTCCCAAAATTGTGGTATATTTTGTGAAGTAAGAAAGCTGAGCTTTGGGGTACCTGGGTACCTGGTTAAATGTCTGCCTTCAGCTCAGCTCATGATCCCAGAGTCCTGGGATGGAGCTCCATGTTGGGCTCCCTGCTCAGCTTCTCCCTCTCCTCTACACTTGTGCTCACTCTCAGTATTCCTGTCTCTCTCTCTCTCAAATAAATAAATGAAATCTTAAAACAAACAAACAAACAAACACACACACACAAAAAACTGAACTTAGCCTTTGTCATACAATGATTTTGTGAATGAGACTTGGATGTTCCAGAAAGGTCATGCATTTGACTTTCAGTGACATGTATAGTTAGGAGCTAAAGATCCCAATATGAGAAGGTGTTTTGGGGGGAACTTTCTATAAATAGAACTAGAAGAAAGAGAAAGAGAAAGAGTGAGAGTGTGTGTGTGTGTGTGTGTGTGTCTTGGTAAGGGGGTGATCAGAATGTATCTTCAAACTATGTTAAGGGTGGAGATATTTTAGGAGAGGAAGCAAGACACAGATGTGACAAGTATCTTTGAGTATGGAATAGACTTTCTTATAGCTGAAGGTTTTTTACATGTTTACATCACTGCAATAAGTAGAACAAGCACCAGTAAAGTCAAATGGCATAAGGACCAGTTTTGATATTCCATTAGAGGAATAATCTATCCAGAGCTTTCCCTAGTACAACTAGAGGCATTAAACTCAGAGTAGAGTTTTCAGGATTAAGGCATGATTGGAACCTGGGAAATGGATGAAGTCTCCAAGCTGAGAGATGTCAACCTAACAGTTGGGCACAACTGAATGACTATTAGTTGGGAAGATGGAAACTAAAAACCAGTCCACAGGCACAGGACAGAATTCTTGGGCAAGAGGAGACATAACTAGCAAAGAACCAGAAATCAACCAGACACCATTGAAATGTTTTCAGTTAAGGCCAAGAGTTTGTTGAAAAGGCACTCCCAGCTTACCCAATTTAATTCCTAGATACAGGCAACTGTGTTCATAGTATTTCCTCAACCACCTTACAACTTTCGGTATTTCTATATACTGGCTTGAATAGGAAGAATTCTAGAAAGGGCATTCCAGAAGTACCAATTACAAAATCTATTCTAAACAGCTATCCATTATCCACACTTAGGAGACTTCTGGGACTGAAGATAAGATGAAATTCTAGTGGCATAACCTTAGGTCAGCAGCCTTGATGGATGTTTATTTGATTAGTATTTAACACTGACTACTTAAATAAGTCCTACAACTATGGTCAACACCATCCCACTTGCCTTTCAGAATGTATCTCAATTGATATTTTCTCAAGAAACTTTCCCAAATCCAGCCAGATGCCCCATCACCCAGCTTTCTAAATCTTCTCTTATGTAGCATTTGCCCTAAGGATATGTGTATGTGTGTGCATTAGTTTGCTGAAACTACTGAAAGGAAACAGTATAGAGTAGTGACTTGGGAATTTCTTTTTGTATAGTTCATGAGGCCTAATATTCTCATAAGGACACCAGTCACATTGGATATGGGTCCATTCATATAACCTCATTTTACCTCCATTATCTCTTTAAAGGTCCTTGTCTCCAAATACAGAAAATACAGACTCATTCTCAGGTACTAAAAGTAAGGACCTCAGCCTATGAATTCTAAGGAGCACCATTCAGCCTGTAACAATGTAAATTAATCATGTGTCTATTAATTGGTTGTTCATTGTTGTCCTGACTACTTCAGTATAAAGTTTCATGGGAACAAGAACACTGATTTGCTCATCAGTATTTGCCCAAGGCCTATTATAGCACATTCCTGATACACAGATTTTTGATAACTATGTGCCCAAGGTATAAGCAACTGCCTAAATGAATAAACCAGTAGAGTTGACCGCCAAAATGATTCAGAAGGATGTAATTTTAACAGTGAAAGAAGAGTTAATAGTGATTTTTTAACAAACATTCATGTTACCACAATCTTATGCTGCAGAATGTGTCAAAACCAGAGATGAGCTACACTCAGGGGACGTACTAATTAGATAAAGGCCAGTGGGACTCCCAGAGGTGGAGAGATGGCTGAGGAGCTGCATCCTGCAGGACAGACGTGCTCACCCTGATTAATACTTGTGGCCAGATGGTTTTAGGCTACAGCCCTGCAATTAACAGAGCTGCTCCCCAAATATTGCCCTTTCATTTAAGCCATTTGTATCTAGCCGCCATCTGCACATCAAGGAAACGTGATAACTTTGTGAACTTCCTCTTCTGCTTCAATTAAGTTGTCATTAATGCGTCTGTATTTCAGCTAAGATAATGTTGATGAGAAAATCCCATTAGCAAGGGCAAATACATAAATAGCCACAGGGCTACGACTGTCACAACAAGCTGCTGAGCACAGAGTTCAAGTTTCAGAAGACAGAAATGTGATGAGACATTCCATTTTATGGGAAACTGAGAAATGTCTGAGCTTTGAGATATCTTGTAGAGGTTGGGAATGTTTACCAAAACAGTGATCTCTTGGGCATTTATAGCTTTTTCAAGTCCTAGTAATGGCAGTGGGGTCATTTCATTTCTTAACTTACTCTTCCTTCTTCACCACTCATTCAAAAGAGGAACTGAAGGAGCTAGATTTTTATTGCTACATCAGAACACTCTAATAGTCAAAGGAAGTCAGGAAGTGATCTCACTTCCTTTGCTCTTTCTTATTTTCTGCTTTGATAATTCTCTCATAGAATTCACTTTGCTGCCATTTAATTTAGGAAGATTTTGAGGTATCAGCTCTCTGCTGGCATTATACTCAGACTTGAGGATGGAGGTATTGTCCACCCAGAGCTCATAGGCACAGTTGGAAGGGATGCTCTTGAGGCATTTGTAATGCAAGACGACATATGCTCAGCTTAATATGGGAGCACTGAAGAGAGGAACTTAGATGTGTGAGAAAGGAAGGGCTTTCTAAGGACAGGGGCAACACAGCTTGCTTTTGAAGAATGAATAGATTCTGGCCAATAGAGAGGGAAGGAAAGTATGTGCCAATCAGAGGAGGGAAGTAGGAGATTGAGAAGTATAAGAATCCACAGTTGACTCAGGATAACTGGGTCACAAGGCAAAGAGAACAGACAGAATATAAAGCAGCATTCTGGCAGGAACATCAGATTTTGGGCTGTATCCTGAAGGTGATGGAGAAATATATCTCTGGAGCTCAGCTCACTTTTTACCATGTTGATTTTTGAGCTAAGCGTTCAGGCCTATATCAAGGAAACAAGGGGGTTACCATCAACAACAATTCCATCACAACTCCTCTCTGACTCTAGTGGATGGCAAACCGTGGTGTTTTCCTTGCATACCCTGACCAAGAGTTTTCAGGATCCAGGTGACTGTGACATATGCACCAGGCTTTAACAACTAGGAAAGGTTTAACCTGTGATTTATGGGCCGTGTACCAGGGAGACCCTGCTGCTGACACTTGGCAATGGAGATTCACCTGGTGAGATGTTCAATCAATCAATGAGCATTTGGAAAGGAGAGGATGCTGCCCTGTTGATGATGAGGTGGATACCAAAACAGAATTCAGACTCTGACCCCCAGGAACTTGTAATCTCATCGGGGTGATGAGACTGGCAGTGATGCATTCTTAATTAATGGTAAAAAGCAGTAAATTATATGAACTAAATGCATAGATCAGACAGCAGATGTTATAGGAAGCAGATGTTATAGGAATTTATATTGGTCTGGTAAAGATAAACCTCCTTTGCTCATTTCTTGGTTTATTAACTGATTCACTCAATCATTTGGCACTTATTAAATGCCCTGCCCTGTGCTAGATAGAGAGTTTAGTGACTATGATAGAAAGTAAAAAAAAAAAAAAGAAAAAAATGTAGGCACCATGGAGGCTCAGTTGGTTAAGTGTCTCACTCTTAATTTTGGCTCAGGTCATGGTCTCAGGACCCTGAGATCGAGCCCCACGTCAGGCTCTGTGCTCAGCAGGGTGTTTGCTTGGAATTCTCTCACTCTCGCTCCTCTTCCTGCTCTCTCTCTAAAAAATATATATATTTCCTGTCCCTACAGTTGAGCAGAAGAAGCTCTAGGAAAAATATTGGGTATTGGAGGATAGAAAATGGGCTTGTATACTGGAGATGTGGGAGTAGAGGCAATGATTAGGTAAGTGTATTCACTCGGAGCATAATGGATGCCCTAGCCTAGCTACAATAGGGAATTTGTGTAGGAACATTAGGAAATGGGATTGAAGGACAGGTGGAGACTTGATTATAGCAGGCAAAGATTGTCAGGCTAAGCCTGTGGAGATTCAGTGACCCACTAAAGGACATTTGCTGTGAGGTGCTACTTAGTTCAATCTAGCAAGCTGTCCTGGACCAGAAAGAAGTCAGAGGCTTGGAAAAGAGGGAGCCCATCATAAAAATTCTCAGCTGCAGTGATAAAGGATAGAATAAAGCCTGGAGAGGGAATTTGAAGAAAAATGTGAATTCAGTCTACTGTATAGGGAAGGGTTAATAAAATTTCATAATTGATGGATAAACGGTATCCAAGAAAAACAGAACTGAGGATCTAAATTGTAGCATAATGGTACTAATAATTGTAATATGTTCTTTTACGACATGATTGACATTTTAAGACTGCTTTGTTCAATTATTTATGTATTCCCCACTTTGTTCTCACAAAAATTGAAACTGCTTTTGAACTATTAAGTAAAGGTAGACATGACAGAATGTGGAAAAAGCAGCTGAATTGGGTTTTCTGGAAAAGATAAAGCCTAGAATCTTCTAAGTCAAGCCAGGTAATTCTATCTCCATTTTACAAATGGAGATTAAGAAATCTGTCTAAATTCCTAGAAATTTAGAGAGATTAAGAAATCTGTCTAAATTCCTAGAAATTTAGAGAGATTAAGAAATCTGTCTAAATTCCTAGAAATT